>NC_141023.1:64400000-64455000 GCF_052040795.2 Danio rerio
GGGCTATGATCTGTTTATGATGGCGACTGAGATGTTCTTTGGAGATACATATGGGAAAAGAGGCAAAATGGAAACTCATCTGAGTATGTACTTTACAGGAACACTTGTGTTCAGCTCTTGTTATGCTTTTTCAGACATTTTCACTCTCATGTGGTGTGTAATGTTGCTGTTTGCGATTGTAAAAGCTCTGAAATGGTTTAAAGATCACACTGCGGATAAATGCAACCCAAGCTCATTCTGGAAACGTAGCCCCGCGGACGTTTCTGGAGACCGCGATTTACGTGGCCGGAGGTACGTAAAGGCCGCGTTTACTTTTTTTCGAGCGAACGCTGCGGGGCGGTGTGGCGCCGCTCCGCCCCTCCTCTTCGCGCTCTCCGGCCGACGGCTCGCCTCCGAGTGGAGGGCTTTCCCGATGCAAACAGTTTGTCCGCTTAGCTCACAGCGTTGCGTCGGCGGAGCGGAGGCCCAGGAGGAGGAGGAGCCGGCAGCGGTGGACGACGACCGGGATCGAGTCCGGGGAACAGCAGGTTCCGGAAATCAGGTAAGACAAAAAATGGAATCTGAAAAATAAGGTGAGAACGTGGCGGGATCCGAAAACGCGGTCGAAATCGAAGATGAGGGCTTTTGCTTTTTTTTTTTTTCGTCGCTCGGCTTTAGGGAAGGAGGAGGAGAAGGAGTAAGAGGAGGACGGCCGAGTCGGCCGATCCGGCGGCTTTTCGCGAGAGAACGGCGCGGGCGTGAACGGCGCGCACTCCCGAGAGGCGCCCGAGACGCGAAAAAGCACGCACAGCGGCCTCTCGCCGATCCGCGAAAACAAAAACCGCTCGAATACGTACCTCCCGGGACGTAAATCGCGGTCCGCAGAAACATCCGCGGGGCTACGTTTCCACAATGAGCCCGGGTTGGATAAATGTTTTGTTCCCAAAAGGAATGGTGTGAGATTCTGATCTGACTTAAATGAGTTGGCAGTCATTTTTAAAGGTCTTCCTACACTGACCTATGCCAGTGGGTAAGGGTGGGCTTCCTACAAACACACACCTGTTGTCATTAATGAAATTTGTTCGTTCATTTTCCCTCGGCTTAGTCTCTGATTCATCATAGGTCACCACAGAGGAATGAACCGCCAACTATTCCAGCAGTTTTACCCATCGGATTCCCTTCCAATCGCAACCCAGTACTGAAAAACACCCATACTGGACATACAGACAGTGACACCGCTGGCCACTATGGGCCCAAGACAGCATTTCATGGGTGTCGCAGCGCAGTTCGTGGACAAAATGAAAGACGGGGGGGTGAGGGTGGAGATTGTGGACAAAACTAAAAAAACAGGTGGTGTTGGTGGTGGGGGGGGGGGTGACATGGACAAAAGTGTAGATTTTGGTTTGGAGGGGGGGTTGATGGAGATGAAGGTGAAGGGGGGATTATTGGTGGGTTCTGTAGGGGGTTCTGTTAGTCCCTAATAGTACCTCTGGGGGCTCCTAAATGGCATGGGCCCTTAGAACTGTAGAACTTCCCAACCACCCCCAGTGGCGCCCCTGCATACACACACACTTATACACTATGGCCAATTAGGTTTATTCAATACACCTATAGTGCATGAACATGCAACCTTCACACAGAAACCCTACTGGCTCAGCCAAGACTCAAACCAGTGACCTTGCTGTGGGTCGACAGTGCTAACCACTAAGCCAGGGGTCACCAAACTTGTTCCTGGAGGTCCGGTGTCCTGAAGATTTTAGCTCCAACCCTAATCAAACACACCTGAATGAGCTAATCAAGGTCTTACTAGGTATACCTGAAACACCCAGGCAGGTGTGTTGAGGCAAGTTGGAGCTAACCCCTGCAGGGACACCGGCCCTCCAGGAACGAGATTGGTGACTCCTGGTCTAGACACTGTTTTAACATCTGTTCAAAATTATATAGTAGTTTGAGTATTTGTATTTGTTACTTTACACCACTGGATATGACAAAAAAAAAAAAAAACAATAAACAAATATTTTCTCTATTTAAATGAGTAGCGGCTTGGACCCAGAAACAGTATTTTAGACGTCATGACCAAGCGGCAACCTCCCGCTCTCCCTCAGGAAGCCAATACGGAAGTAACTAAAACTGCAACTCATGCGAAATTCCGCTAGTCCTGGCCGCTCCTGGCTCCAAAACAGAGCAAATTTCAATTGAGCCCACTGTTAAAATGGCCAACTTTACAGCAGAAAAAAGGTGTATACAGCCTGGTACAAAAAAAGATTTTGGTTAATACAGGTAATATTACCCTTCATGACAACTGTGAGGGGGGTGAATTTTTTTATAACTCATCCGTTTCCTTTATATTAAGTTATATTAAGTTTGCATAATTAAGGGAGTGGCCACTTGAGTGACAGTTAGGTCTCGTTGGTCGCCGTCACGTCACCTCAGCTGAATCCTGCAGATTAGCCACTGAACTCGGCATATTTATCGTATTTCTGTGTTGTTTTATGTGGCTTTACGCAGTCAACTGCCTTTTGGACTTGTTTCCCACAATTATTAGATGGCATGTCATGCTGAGTGAACTAAATTGTGCTCACAAACCATTCACGTGGCCTCCGTTTCCCATGTGAGTAAAGTTATATACTTATATACCATCTCTATACATGTATTTGTTTTATTTAAGATCATTTATCGTTTATATTTATATTTAGAGCTGTAATGCACTCCAGAATCTATCAGATTGATTAGCTGTAGGCTCTATAACAGTCATCTGAAGCGTTGTCATACAGTGTTATGCTGGATTTTATCAAAAGTCTTACAGTAACTAACACAGACTATATCTGAAGTGTTTGGAAGTAATTCGCGTTTTCCTCCTGTTGAAAAACGTCATAAGAACAATGCTTAGAGGCTCAATGTATTACAGCAGTGTTTTTAAAAGTCTAAACACTTTATTGATATAGTGTACAACCAAGCACGTGTGGTCAGAACACAAACGAGTCACAGGTGATAAAGTATTAAGCGTTCTCCCAAGGTAAAGTGTGTCTGAACCAGGTCCAAGCTAAATGCTAGCAGGTGTCTGTAGCTCCGCTCACTCTCCGCCTCTTTGCCCTTGTTTTTTTTTTTTTTTTTTTTTTTTTTTTTATTATAGTTTTGAAACATTACATAAAGTAAAAATACAACAACTGAGATATATATTATATCCATAAACATTACTATAATTACAATAATCAAAAGTAATGAAGTAATATATAACAGGAGAAAAAAATATATATAAAAAATTGCAAAAGAAAAAAAAATAAATAAAAAAATAATAAATAAGATAAAAAAAAAACAAATATTACAAAATACTTCTATACATATAAAATAAAATAATAACTTAGGATACACTCATCGATTACAGCGGGGTATCAGAACTAGAAAAAAATTCCTTCATGAAAACTAACATTAAATCATTCTTTTTGTTTTTAATTTGCATTAGAGACTTTTTCAGATTTTCCATTTCTAATAAAAAAATATTACATTTTGGTACACATTTCGCAAATTTCTGTTTATGTATAAAATATTTACCTTGTAAAATGTAGAAGTTAACAACATACTCGAATGTTCTTTTTGTGTGTGAAAAAGTGCAAATCACATCCTTTAAAGATAGCCTGTAATTAACATTTCTTTGCCCAAATAACACGTCACTAACATCATTCCAAAATTTACGAGAGGCATCACAGTTATAGAAAAGATGAGATAAGTCTTCCTCGTGTATATTACAAAATGTGCAAGTACTCTCAATATCCATGAATTTAGATAAAGTTGCTTTGCAAGGATACATTTTGTGAAGTATTTTAAAGTGCACTTCTTTAACCTTATTTAAAAGGCAAAATTTAAAGGGTATTGACCAGGTAGCTTTCCAATTAATATTAATAATTTTTTCATTCCAATAATATTTCCCTCTAGGGGATATTTTGTGTTTAGATTGAAAGACTTGTCTGCCTCTTTGCCCTTGTTTGGTATCCCGCCGTGGGTGTGATGACACTGACGCGTGACCAAAATGGCGACGGTTGGCCGCGCCTACTTGTGGCTTCTTTTGCGCTCTTCAGAAACCTATGGGTGACGTCACGGAGACTACCTCCATATATTTTACAGTCTATGGTCATGACTCAAGCGGATTGAAGAAGACCACAAAACACATTAGGACAACTTAGCTTCAGATTCATAGCTACTAATAAAAGCGTCATTTAATTAATATAATGATTAAAAATGTTTGAATTCCTTGGTATTATTTGCCGTGATTATATTTATGGATGTGTTCTGCACAGATCTGCCTCAGCTGTAGAGGGAAAAGCGAGGAGCTGCTGAAATGTGAAATGTAGGCCACAGCAGGAGAGCATTATGTTGTCGCACAGAATTTATAAAGGCTTCAGAGCTGCCGTACAGATGCGTACAGTAGCGTGTTGTGCTAATGAGATTGTAGGCTTTGAGCGAGAGATCCAGGCTATCATTTTCACCTCGCTTCCACATCAAAAGACAGCACATGGCATACAGTATGACAATAGATTTATGAGTGAACATATCTCGAATGACATGAATGGGAAATACATATTGAAAGTACAGTATTGTAAAAGCATGTTTTGACATGGGATGGCGGAGTATGAACAAACAATAGTTTGCTTGATTTTTTTTTTATGATGTAACGAGTATTTGAAATTGCACTTCATTTAATATGTTGACTTAACACAAAAAAAAAAAATAAATAGAGAAGGATATAGTAGAGATGTATATGTAGAGAAATATAGATAATTTCCTATGGGGGCTTATTGTTTATTATTCTTGTTTGATCATCTAAATGTAGTCCTTATACACTCACCGGCCACTTTATTAGGTACACCTGTCCAACTGTTTGTTAACGCAAATTTCTAACCAGCCAATCACATGACAGCAACTCAATGCATTTAGGCATGTGGACATGGTCAAGACGATCTGCTGCAGTTTAAAGTGAGCATCAGAATGGGGAAGAAAGGTGATTTAGGTGACTAATGAATGTGGTATGGCTGATCTACTGGGATTTTCACACACAACCATCTCTAGGGTTTACAGAGAATGGTCAGAAAAAGAGAAAATATCCAGTGAGCGGCAGTTCTGTGGGCACAAATGCCTTGTTGATGCCATTGAGGTCAGAGGAGAATGGCCAGAATTTATCTTCAAGCTTATAGAAAGGCAACAGTAACTCAAATAACCCTTCGGTACAACCGAGGTTTGCAGAAGAGCATCTCTGAATGCACAACAAGCCCAACCTTGAGGCAGATAGGCTACAGCAGCAGAAGAACACGCCGGGGGTCACTCCTGTCAACTAAGAACTGAGGCTACAATTCACACAGGCTCACCCAAAATTGGACAATAGAAGATTGGAGAAACGTCGCCTGGTCTGATGTGTCTCGATATCTGCTGCGACATTCAGATGGTCGGGTCAGAATTTGGAGTCAACAACATGAAAACATGGATTCATTATGCCTCATATTAACGGTTCAGGCTGCTGATGGTGGCGTAATAGTGTGTGGATATTTTCTTGGCACACTTTGGGCCCATTAGTACCAATTGAGCATTGTGTCAACACCACAGCCTACCTGAATATTGTTGCTGACCATGCCCATCCCTTTATGCATCCATCCCTTCAGTGTATCCATCTTCTGATTGCTACTTCCAGCAGGAAGACGCACCATGTCATAAAGCGTAAATCATCTCAGACTGCTTTCTTGAACATGACAATGAGTGCACTGTACTAAAATGGCCTCCACAGTCACCAGTTCTCAATCCAATCAAGCACCTTTGGGATGTGGTAGAATGGTAGATTTGCATCATGGATGTGCAGCCGACAAATCTGCAGCAACTGCGTGTGCTATCATGTCAGTATGGAGCAAAATCTCTGAGGAATATGTCCAGTACCTTGTTGAATCTACGCCATGAAGGATTAAGGCAGTTCTGACGGCAAAAGGGGGTCCGACCCGGTACAAGTAAGGTGTACCTAATAAAGTGGCCAGCGAGTGTATATTCAAACCATACATTATTTAAGAAAAGAATAAGCAAAATACAGAAATTTATATTCAAATAAATGTCAAAAACTCTTCTTTGCTTTGTGCCTACCGAAATCTCTCAGAAAGGTCTTCCCAGTTTTGACTCTTTCGGATTATGTCCCATACAGTATTTGGTGTTATCAGTGTCAATATTGGTGCCATGCATCTTGACACTCCATAAACACATGCAGCCTGATCTCACAAGGAAACAAAAGTTGTCTGTTTAAAGGCTAAGTCATATGAGTTGACAAGTTCAGTCATAAGAAATTGACGATATTTAAAAGGAGGCGTGGCATCAAACCCCACCTCTAAACCCAACCGTCATTGTGGGATGAGCAAATCATACTAAAATGTACAAATGAGACTGAGGTCGCCACGGTGGAATGAACCGCCAACTATTCCAGCATATGTTTTACACAGTGGATGCCCTTCCAACTGGAATCCCAACACAATCTCACGGCAATTCGTAACTTTTTCATTTAGGGGCTAATTCGTATGAATTCGTACGATCTAATTCGTACAATTTAGTACGATTTGCTTATCCCCCAATGACGGTTGGGGTAAGGGGTGGGGTCAGGTGCCACGCCTCCTTTTTAAAATCGTACCATTTCGTACGACTGAACTCGTACGAATTCGTACGAATTAACCACTAAACTGGCAAAACGTAAAATACTTACGTTTTCTCGTGAGATCAGGCTGGGAATCCAGTACTGGGAAACACCCATACACACTCATTCACACATACACCCATACACTACAGCCGATTTAGCTTATTCAATTCACCTATAGCAGTCTTTGGACTATGGGGAAAACCGGAACACCCAAAGGAAACCCATTCCAACACGGGCAGAGCATGCAAACCTTGAACCAGCGACCTTCTTGCTGTGGGGCAACAGTGCTAACCACTGTGCCACCATTCATGCAAATCAGCAACTAAATCAAAAAGTTACTAATTGGCATGAGATAGCGTTGGACATTTGAGACCTTCAACAAAAGAGTGAGCAAATGATGACATACGGTAATGTTTGGATGAACCCTTTTCCTAATTTTCCCACTGTCTCCCGTTTCACATACACTTTGTATTTGTAGGACGGAAAGGTCAGCAATGAAATAGCAAGCTTTGAGCTGCACTCATGGGATAACGCATGGGTCACTTGCATTGTCTGCCCTATTCTGCTTATTTGTTGGTGATGAAGATGGTGTTTGTGAGCGCTTCGAGACTGAATGCACACACATACGCACACACAATCACACATGATTGATAGAGCGAGCCGGGGATGGGAAATTGGTCTCTTATCAGCTCTAGTCTGGTGCGCTTTGAACACATTCAGCGCAAGGTCATCGGGGCTCAGGTAACTCTGGTCGGCTCGCGGTCGATAATGGACCACAGCGATGGAGAAGCTGTTCTGCCACAACGCTTCAGGCACATTAATACAACTACAAACAATTTCTCCGGAATTTATTATTCACAAGCTAGCGGTTCCAAAGCACACTCATAAGGAAATATGGCTCTCATGCTGTTTATCCTGCACCACAAAAATGCCACTTTTGAAACATTTGCAATGGATTTTTTATGGAAATTGATGTTAGCTTTGGTTGATGATATAACTGCACCGTTATCCAACTTTCTTATTTTATTTTCAGTCACTACTACAGTGATTAGTGTTACATTTAGGGGCTCGTGTCCATTGACATTTTATATCAGTAGTTTACTTTTGTTCTTGAAACTTGTTTTTAAAACACACTTACTATGGCAAGAAAAAGCAAGACACATGTGATTAGGTGATGCTCTCTATGCATACTAATGTTGAAGCAATCAGAGTCTAGTTCACACTACATGATTTTAAGCCCAATTTGCAAGCTCACAAACAGATCGGGCTGTGATCCAGTAAAAGCAGTCTTTATGTGTGAACTACTCAACGACCATGCTTAATGACTCTGGGGCTGAAAATCTAATATCTAGCAGGCTAAATATTTCAGACCAGTCATCCAACTCAACCCCAAGTGGTGTCCGGTGTAGTGTTGAACTACAGCCAATGAGAGACCAAGTCATGGTCAGATTATTTTGTTTGGTCTAGGTTTTTAAGAGTCTGGTCTTAAATACACCTCTGGTCTTAACCGTTCTTGGTCTTTTTATTGGATTTGATGTGGGGCTTAGATGGTCTAATCTTAAATACACATCTGGACTTGAATATTCTTGGTCTTATTATTGGGTCTGGTCTAGGTCTTGGAGGTCTAATCTTAAATACACATCCGGACTTGAATATTCTTGGTCTTATTATTGGGTCTGGTCTAGGTCTTGGAGGTCTAATCTTAAATACACATCCGGACTTGAATATTCTTGGTCTTATTATTGGGTCTGGTCTAGGTCTTGGAGGTCTAATCTTAAATACACATCTGGACTTGAATATTCTTGGTCTTATTATTGGGCCTGTTCTAGGTCTTGGAGGTCTAATCTTAAATACACACCTGGACATGAATATTCTTGGTCTCATTATTAGGTCTTGTCTAGGTCTTAGAGGGCTAATCTTAAACACACAATTGGACTTGAATATTCCTGGTCTTTCTATTGTGTTTGGCTTGAGCCTTAGAGTTTCTAGTCTTACATACAACTCTGGTCTTGAAAACTCTTGGTCTTATCATTGGGTTTGTTCTGGGTCTTGGAGTTCTAGTCTTAAATACACATCTAGACTTGAATATTCATGGCCTCATTATTGGGGTTTGCCTGGGTCTTAGAGGATCTGGTCTTAAATACAACTCTGGTCTTAAATACTCTTGGTCTTACTATTGGGTTTGGCTTGAGCCTTAGAGTTTCTAGTCTTACATACAACTCTGGTCTTGAATACTCTTGGTCTTATTATTAGGTTTAGTCTGGGTCTTGGTGGGTCTGGTCTTAAATACACCTTTGGTCTTGAATACACTTGGTCTTATTATTGTGTTTGGCTTGTGTCTTCAATGGTCTGGTCTTGAATACACAGCAGTTCTTGATTAGTCTTGGTCTTATTGTTGGGTTTAGTCTTAGAGGTTTTGGTCTTAAATACACCTCTTGAATATTCTTAGTCTTCTTATTGGGTTTGATCTAGATATTTAAGGGTCTGGACTTAAATCTAAGTCTACACATCTAATATTGAATATTCTTGGTCTTAATACTGAGTTTGGCCTGGGTTTAAGAGGATCTGGTCTTAAATACAACTCTGGTCTTGAATACTTTTGGTCTTATTATTGGGTTCGATCTGATTCTTGGAGGGTCTCATCTTAAATAGACCTCTGGTCTTGAGTAATCTTGGTCTTATTATTGTGTTTGGTCTAGGTATTTAAGGATCTTCATTTAAATACAACTCTGGTCTTGATTTTTCTTGGTCTTATTTCTGGCTTTGGTCTAGGTCTTAGAGGATCTGGTTTTAAATACACTTTTGGTCTTGAATTCTCTTGGTCTTTGGAGTTTGGCCTGGGTCTTGGAGGTCTAGTCTTAAATACACCCCTGGACTTGAATATTATTGGTGTTATTCTTAGGATTGATTCTTAGAGGGTCTGGTCGTAAATACACCTCAGGACAATTTCTTCTTACTACTGACCTAGGTTTTAGAGGATCTTGGTCTTAAATACAACCCGGGTCTTGGATACTCTTGGTCTTATTATTAGGTTTGGTCTGGGTCTTGGAAGGTCAAGTCTTAAATACACCTCTGGTCTTGAATATCCTTAGTCTTATTATTGGGTTTGGTCTGGAGTTTAGAGGGACTAATCTTAAATACACCTCTGCTCTTGAATATCCTTAGTCTTCTTATTGGGTTTGGTCTGGAGTTTAGAGGGTCTAATCCTAAATACACCTCTGCACTTGAATATTACTGGTCATCATTGATATTTGTCTGTGTATTCTAGCGTCTGGGCTTGGATATTCTTGGTCTTGTTATTAGGGCTGGTCTCTGTTGTGGAAGGTCTGATATTGATTAAACCTCTCGCATGGTGCAAACCAGAAATTATCAGAATTTACAGCTACTGTATAACGAGCAGGGCACTGAGCCAGTCAGAATTCATGGCAACCCAGTATGACTCCACTGAAATAGAAACCAAGCGGTCGATACAATTTTCTGACATCCATAACTTTATTGTGCCTCACTAAGAGGACACGGTGGTTTTGCCACCGTTAAAGAAAGCCAAAACTATGGAAATAAACTTTATACCACAAACACTACTGTTTTACTTGACCTAACCCAGAACACTTCTGTAATAAAACTGTAACAAATTGTACTTTCTGTCACAGATATTTCTGTGAAGACAGCCAAAAGAAATGATTTCTCCAGAGCTGACAGGAAGAAAAACTATTTAAAAGGTGGCTTTACAATTTCGCAATACTGACATCCGTAAAAAAAAAAAAAACATCCGGCTGTGTTTTTGTGGAAATAATCAGCAGTCTTACGCAGTGATCTGCATTCGGACCTCTCTGCTGAAACAAGCTTTCTTACAATGTGTGTGCGTGTTTAGTCTGACAGAGACAGAGAGAGTGAGATAATAAACCGAGAGGCGCACACTCCAGTACACAGCAAAATATGGGGACCCAAAACAACTCTATGGGTGTTAATTTCAACACTTTGAAAGTGTCTCATGGGGTCCACTCAAAACAGACTTAAATCAACACTTTCAAAAGGGTTGGCACATTGACACCGAAGTAAGGGTTAATTTTAACTCAGGGCAGAGTTAAAAAATGTAACTATATTTAACACCACCTGGTGTAATATATTATTTTATTCAACTCTCTTGAGTGTAAATATGGTAAAAAGGTCAAATAGACTGTAAATTACAAAATAAAAAAACATTTTATTTGAAAACATTCACAACTTCAACAATTCATTCAATTTTTAAAATGCAACAATGTCAAATTTGCTTTAAATGTTTTATTAGTAAAGACAGTATCAACAAAATATGATGTCCAAACTTGATGTTTCATTAGAGCAATTTGAAAGTTCAATATATCGTCACTCATAGTTTTCTTCTGAACGCATAGTTTTCTTCTGAAATTACATTTTAAACAACTTGGCGTGCAAATCTTTCACTTCGGGTGTTTCCTTGGTCCTCCATATCAAACACAGCAGTTTAAATGAAGGTATAAATGCTGTAAACTTGTGTGAAAACAAACTGGAGTTAGGAAATCTCATCAAGCATGTCCTGTGAATGAAGTGCTTCCCAGCCACAGGATGACCTTTTTATCCATGACGATGTACAGTAGTAGCTGCTGATCGCTCGTCTGGTGGTTCCTGATGCACAAATATACTGTAGGGTGATGTTCATCTAAGAACTCTTCAAGACTCCAGCATGACTAAGAAAAATGTTTGAAAACAAATTGCAGTCAAATTCTATGATATATTTAAAAGAACATTTAAGTAAATAAAACATTCAAGAAATCTAAACTCACCTTTTGAAAATCTTCATGATGATCCACAACTTGACTCTCCCAGCTGGTTGAGGTGACAGGATATGGAAAAGTAGAAAAAACACATACATCACTGTTGGATCTCCAAAAACAATTAGGTTAACCACTATGACTAGAACTGGGAAAACAGGCAGCTGTCTGTCCAGAATCCTGAATTTAACACAACACTTGAAGCAAAATTTAGAGGATCTTAAAATCTTTTATATAATTTAGTGATGCTGACTTCCCCAAAATATTGGCCACAGTGTAAAAAATATTCATAAACTTACAGTTTTCTGTAAGCGTGTGCGTGCGTGTGTGTGTGTGTGCGTGTTTCTTTACCAGATTCAACTTGTTAGGCCCTTTCAGGTCCAGTATTGACGCCACCTTTCCTGGAGTCTAGCAGATGTTTCAGGTCCAAATATAATCTAAAATATTAGGATAAGCAGAAGAGGAAAAGTGCAAAGCAAACAGCAAAACATTATTTAAGTAACAGTTCACCCACAATACAAAACTTATCACCTTCATGTCATTTGTTATTCTTTAATGCTCTAATACCCTCTCAGCTTATTGTAAAACAAATACAGAACTTTATTAAACATACCTTCATTATTATCACCACATATGACCAAGAAGATGTGCTTGGTCATTTCACCAACTCTGGAAATACACCATCCGTCTCTAATCAGCCACCGTCACAGGGTCTTGTGTTATTGTACAGAGAACAGTGGCTGTTAAAAAACAACAACACATTAGTATCTAACACATATGCATAACCTTCAGATAAAAAAGAGAGATGAACATCACAAAGTATGCCTCACACTTTTTCAGATATCTTTTGATTCAGATGTTGATTATTGATAATAAATCTACAAATCAAACCTGTATCATCATTAGGCTGCTCAAATATGAATCAGTTGATTAATTTTACAGACAGGTGGCTGTTTACAACGCACTAATAAAACGGAAATGTTGTGTACATGCTAAGTTTAGCCTATAGTTTTAAGCACAATATCATGCGGGAGAAAAAGCTTGACTAAGATGTTCCTGACAACAGATATAGCCTAACTTACTAACGTCAGACATCCGGAGTTGGGAAAAGTCATTTTCGGGGGATACAGAGTTGATTTGCGGGAAGTAGCGGGAGAGATGAGTACCTAAAGAGCAATGGGATGAGTTGCGCGCGACGTACCTGAAGAGCTGGGAGGGATGCGGTGGAGAGGGCCGTGCAAAGTGTTTAATGACCGGGCGGGAGACGCGCGATTTCCGGGAGATGATCATTCATTTGCGGGCATCTAATTGGGCATCTGGGAGTCTCTGTGCATTTGCGGGATAACGTTAACGTTAGTCCCGCAACTTCCGGGAGACTTCTGTAAGTTAAATGTCTGAGAAAGTGCAAACGCGGTCATTCAAAGACATTAATGTTAACATTCCGACTTTAATGGTTGTCAACACTTAATATAATTCAAGCGTACGTTATCACACGAGTCTAAGTTATGGACTAAGTTAACGGTATATGGACGGCCACGAATGAACCAGTTTAAAAGGGCCGCGGTGTTTAAAATAACCAAATTAACGTACACGAATAACAAACAATCATTTGTTTCAGTCAGGAAGCCTTTTACAAGTAAGCATATGTTCATTTACTCACCAGATATGTTTTAGAAACTCTCCAGAGCTTATGGAAACCGTCCTGTGTTGCCGTTAGCATCCGGGCAGAGTAGGCTAAGGTTAGGCGGCTCCGGGGATTCCCTCGCTAGTTTGCTTGGAATTAAAGGAGAAGTGTCGATTTTATTTTACAGATGGGTAACAACGCACAAAATGGCATTCTTGAAAAGAAGTCAATAGTAATGCAGTTAAGCTAGATACACAAACGACCATGAATGAACCGCAGAAGTTTAAAATTGTAACTCCATTCTAAAGTTATTAACTTAACAACATGTTTACAACTGTATTTCCTTAAAGAAAGTCAGTAAAATACCAACATTTAGGTAGTTTGACTCACCAGTTGCTGTTCTAAATCTCAGATGGAAAATGGCGTCTGGAAAATTCTTCAGTGACTGGGGCTGCATGAATTCCCGGATGTTGGAAATAACACCACCAAGTGTTGAAAAGATAACTCCTTGATTTCGCACTGAATAAAATCAATTTTAACTCTTATTATATTCATTTATCAAAATCTAACTCTTTAACGTCAACACTTTACTCTCAAAAGCTTCAACACCGAGAATTTAACTCTGATGAATTTGCTGTGTAGGCGGCCGGCTGCATGTCGTACTCTTCAGCTCGGTTATAAGTCTTGTGTGCCAGTGTGTGTGTGTGTGTGTGTTTCTTATCCGTAATGCATCCAGCAGATGAAGAGAGCAGATACATTGACACTCATAAGTCACATCACTCCACTGTGAGCTGGTCTCAGATCAGGGGCAGGAACAGGAAATAAGACGAATGGACAAACAGACACATACAATGAATTGATGGAACTCTGGTAGCATTTGAGACACAGCAACCATTTTATCTGGATTTGTAGAGATTAGTGAATATTTATTATTACGTTTGACAGAAAAAAAATTGTAGCGTATGAATTAATCAAGTTTGTTTTGCTTGACCGCACTGGGAATACTATCACTACCAATAGTATTACTTTATTTTCATGGTCCCTATTGACTACATTGCAACTACATGTCAACTAATACTGCCATTAGAGTATTCGTAGAATCCAAGGTTGGGGTTAGGGTTATAGTCTAACCCTAACCCCAAACATACAGTCTGCTAATACTTGTCACAATCAAAGAAATGTTCTGATAGATCCAAGTGTGAGTAAACAATAGTATTATTTATTTGACACAGTCAAAACAAATGCAAGGAATGAGTGCGGTGCTAGGGCTAGGAAAAACAGGGCAGGAATCAGGCAGGAAAACAGGGTCCAGTAGAAACTCCTCTCGGCCCTGAGCACAGACAAACAGCACACATAAGCACACGTAACGAACTGACAAGGACACACAGAAAACGTCGCCCATATATAGGCACGAATATGAGCCTCAGCTGGCGAACTAATGAAACTAGCTGAGTGCCGTCATAACACGTGACCAAAACAAATACACGTGGTCAACAAAAACAAAACAAACCCACATGATCAAACAGACACTACGGGAGAGCGCACAAACCTGCAACCGTGACAATACTCTAATGAGAATTGGTTATCATGTAGTTGCATTGTAACTTAAAATAAACAAAATAGGGACAATCAAAATACACTCATACCACGTATAGGCCTACTGGACAGATATCACACAACTTGCTGCAATGAGGCAGTAATTATATGACCATGAGATGACTTATTTCGATGTCAACAACTGAAATATTAAAACGATGCATTATTAGGTCTTAAATAAATAGTTATGATTGTTGATTTCATGTTAACTTTCCACTGTTAACCTAAATAACAGAAACCAGGCTCATTCTGAAAACGTACTTCTATATACATTTCTGAAGACCGCCAAAAATGTCCCAAGAGGTACATGTTTTTGCAGTTTTTGTTTTCGCGAATCCACCAGAGGCCGCTGTGTTTGCTTTGGGATTTCAAAATTTCTCTCGTGAGTGCTATTATCACCTGCTCTTCTCATGTAAATCCACCAGAGTCCGCTGTCGATTGACTGACTGACTGACTGATCAACTTATCCAACCTCCCTCTTCCCTAAACCCAACCAATAGTATTTTCAAAAGCACAGATTGACCCTCCCACCCAATTTCCTAAACCCAACCAACAATTTTTAAAAGCCATCCAGAAAAATAAAAGCCATCGCCTGATTTTTACCACGTTTTTTCAGATTTTACCACATTCTCACCCTGTTATTTACTTGTTTATTTTATTTTTTGGCTTCGTTTTTTGTCTTACCTGATTTCTCGAACCATTCTTTACCAGACTCGAACCGAATCGTCGTAGTAAACTTCCCTCTGCATCTCAAGTTCAGCGACATACATGGCAAGCTAACTAGACAAACTGGTAACAGCGGGAAAGCCGTCCATGCGGAGGAACGACGCCATACTGCCCCATAGCATTCGTTTTAAAAAACGAAATGCAGCCATATGTACTTCTAGCTATGTAATTTGCAGTCTTCAAATGTATATAGGGCTACGTTTTCAGAATGAGCATTTGTTGAGTAATCGCAATATAAATGTATCTATCATGCTGTACAGTGCAGATAACAGATCTAGGCTACTAAATAAAAACTCTACACAAACAAATCAAAAGAGTCAAAATAAAGTTTAAGTCAGAGAAGTAGCAGATCTCGCATGATATGGGGTTGCCCAGTGAAAAAGCCTGATCACCTTTTGATTTAAAATTACACAGTGGTACAGTCAAAAACAGGTGACTAGAAGGTTTAAGTGCCCTATTACAGGGGTGGCCAACCCTGTTCCTGGAGAGCCACCTTCCTGCAGATTTCAGTTGCTACCCATATCAAACACACCTGCCTGTAATTATCATGTGGTGTTCAGGTCCTAAATAATTGGTTCAGGTGCGTTTGATGTGGGTAGCAACTGAAATCTGCACGAAGATGGCTTTCCAGGAACAGGGTTGGCCACCCGTGGCCTAGTAGGACAATATGGAACAAGAAATTTGGAGACATAACTTGGTGCACAACCAAACAATTGCTTATACACAAACATACATTCATTCATTTTCATTCGGCTTAATACCTTATTTATAAGTGTTCGTCACAGTGGAATGAACTGCCAACTATTTCAGCATATGTTTTATGTAGCGGATGCCCTTCCAGCCGCAACCCAGTACAGGGAAACACCTATAAACACTCATTCACACACATATAAACGTATACACTAAAGCCAATTTAGTTAATCCAATTCACCCATAGCACAGGTCTTTGGACAGTAGAGTAAACCCGAGCACACGGAGCAAACCTACACCAACACGAGGAGAACAAACTCCACACAGAAAGTCCAACTGGTCCAGCCAGGACTTGAACCTGCAACCTTCCCGTTGTGAGGCGACAGTGCTAACCACTGAGCCACCATGCCACCCATAACAATATCATGCAATACTGTATTTTTGGAAAACGGAAAATAGTAAATATTCTGTTCTCAAATTTAAAGTACTTTGTATACCTATCATAAATCCAAGTCAATCAAGAAGATTGCTAATGTTAAGGGGACAAATGCAGCACTTGGGTCCAACATTACTAACACAACACAAGTGCCTGAATACAGAAAAAGCAGCAAGTCATTTGTAACTATCAACAGTCAACGCAATACTGTGCAATGATCTAAACCCAGATTGGAATTTATCTAAAACAAATCCTTTAAAAAAAAAAGAAAAAAAGAAAAACAAAACGTTCTCCAAAAGCTGTCTGATAAGAGGCAAGTTCGAAATTGGCTCGAATAGTTACAGCACATTCTGAGGTCAAGCTGAGGTACTTTTTCAGCAGATTGCATGATAAAAAGAGGCTGGAACAACACCTTTGGCTAAAGAGCTGTTTGCTGTAGCTGTCACAACAGGGCTAATAATAGGAGAAAAAACATCCCTGCAAAGATGTGCTGGAATAGAATCTAATTTAGAACCTGAAAACTTCATATCTACTTTTGCACGTTAAGGCCGTTTCAGACATGTAATTATAGGAACAAATGTGTCCACTGAGACACTGATGCACAACAAATTACCTGAGCAATATAAACATGAGGAAAAAAAGTGGAAGAAAAATAAAACAGAGGCTTCGGTATTTGACCCTTAAATAAGAACTGGTGGCAGTCAAGTCTTTGTGTTGCATCACATATTATTTCCTTCAGTAATTTCCAGCACTGTTTCTTTCATTGTATTGAAGTCTAATCTCACGTTTATTCTCATGTATTTTAAATACACCAAACACAAAACATAACCGTCATGTTAAATTTCCCATTTAAATTTGAAAGTTGTACTTCTTGTGATTTAGATTCAGTTCACATTCTCATTTGACTCAGTTGACTTTTTATTTGTTTGCTTTCGTTTCATTTAAAACCATAAAATTCAATTCTGTGTGACAAAGATCTGGCTGGTTGCCAGCAAAGCAATATCCAGCAATTTTGGAACATTTTAAGGCACTAAAGCACTTTTTTGTGACTTTTATTATCTTTCATAATTAGCATAACTAGCTTTTTTTTAGCCATCACTTTAGTCTAGCGGTTCTCAATCCTGGTCCTTGGGACCCCCTGCTCAGTATATTGTTTGTGTCTCTCTTGCTTAAAGCCCTGGTCACACTGTGATTTCAGCCACGATTGAGTTGTTTGAGACAGATTTGACAAATCCTAAAGCATTCCTAAAATCTCAGTCTAAAATCTGTGGCCTTTGATCGTGGATTTGATATGTTCACTCAGAGAGGCTTGATTGCCATTGCGATCAGGTCTTCCCTTCTATGAAGTTCTGGCCATTTTAGATGATTTTAGACTCTTTCCTGCAGTGTGATTCAGCTACGAAAAGTGCCAAACCAACAGCTAATAGGAGCATTGATTCTGAAGATGACTACTTCAAATCATTTAAGACAGTATCATTTCCCACTGTACACTGCACGAACGCAGTACAACACATGACACATGACAAAGTTAAAGAAAAGTCACACAAGAGTAACAATTTGGCTGAAAATCTGACCCTTTGAATTGAACATGCTACTTTCAAACTGGAATTATGAGCAAATATCATGTGATGTCCACTTCATAGGGCATTTAAGGTCAAATAGAGCAAACATCTGAAATGGTAAGAGAACCAGGAATGAGGACCAGGATTAAATCTGACCCTTTGAATTGAACATGCTACTTTCAAACTGGAATTATGGCAGAATATGCTTTGATGTTTACCTTGGAGGGCACTTACAGTCAAATGGAATAAACTCCTTAAGGGGCAAGAGATCCAAGAACGAGGACCAGGACTTAAAATCTGACACCTTTCAATTAAACTTGCTACTTTCAAACTGGAATTATGGCCAAATATCCTGTCATGTCCACTACATAGGGCATTTAAGGTCAAACAGAACAAACCTCTGAAGTGCTAAGAGAACCAGGAATGAGGACCAGGATTGAAAATATGACTCATTGAATTGAACATGCTACTTTCAAACTGGAATTATGGCAGAGTATCCTGTGATGTCCACTTCACAGGGCACATACGGTCAAATGAACCAAACATCTTAAGTGGCAAGAGATCAAGGAACGAGGATCAGTATTAAAAATCTACCTTTTGAATTGAACCTGCTACTTTCAAACTGGAATTATGGCAGAATATCCTGTGATGTCCACTTCACAGGGCACATACGGTCAAATGAAGCAAACAACTTAAGTGGCAAGAGATCAAGGAACGAGGATCAGTATTAAAAATCTGACCTTTTGAATTGAACATGCTACTTTCATACTGGAATTATGGCAGAATATCCTATGATGTTTACCTTGCAGGGCACTTACGGTCAAATGGAATAAACTCCTCAAGTAGCAAGAGATCCAAGAACGAGGACCAGGACTTAAAATCTGACAACTTTGAATTAAACTTGCTACTTTCAAACTGGAATTATGGCCAAATATCCTGTGATGTCTACTTCACAGGGCACTTAAGGTCAAATAGAACAAACCTTTGAAGTGGTAAGAGAACCGGGAACAAGGACTAGGATTAAATCTGACCCTTTGAATTTAACATGCTACTTTCAAACTGGAATTATGGCAGAATATCCTGTGATGTCCACTTCACAGGGCACTTACGATCAAATGAAGCAAACATCTTAAGTGACAAGAGATCCAGGAACGAGGATCAGTATTAAAAATCTACCTTTTGAACTGAACCTGCTACTTTTAAACTAGAATTATGGCAGAATATCTTATGATGTTTACCTTGCAGGGCACTTACGGTCAAATGGAATAAACTCCTTAAGTGGCCAGAGATCCAAGAACTAGGACCAGGACTTAAAATCTGACACCTTTCAATTAAACTTGCTACTTTCAAACCGACATTACGGCAGAATATCCTGTGATGTCTACTACACAGGGCACTTACGGTTCAATATATCAAACCTCTTAAGTGACAAGAGATCCAGGAACAAGAATCAGTATTAAAAATCTGACCCTTTGAATTCAACATGCTACTTTCAAACTGGAATTATGGCAGAATATCCTGTGATCTCCACTTTAAAGAGCATTTAAGGTCAAATAGAAAGAACCTCTGAAGTGGTAAGAGAACCAGGAACAAGGCCCAGGATTAAACATATGACCCATTGAATTGAATATTCTACTTTCAAACTGGAATTATGGCAGAATATCCTGTGATGTCCACTTCACAGGGCACATACGGTCAAATGAAGCAAACATCTTAAGTGGCAAGAGATCAAGGAACGAGGATCAGTATTAAAAATCTGACCTTTTGAATTGAACCTGCTACTTTCAAACTGGAATTATGGCAGAATATCATATGATGTTTACCTTGCAGGGCACTTACGGTCAAATGGAATAAACTCCTTAAGTGGCCAGAGATCCAAGAACTAGGACCAGGACTTAAAATCTGACACCTTTGAATTAAACTTGCTACTTTCAAACTGGAATTATGGCCAAATATCCTGTGATGTCCACTTCGTAGGGCACTTAAGGTCAAATAGAACAAACCTCTGAAGTGGTAAAAGAATCAGGAATGAGGACCAGGATTAAAAATCTGACCCTTGAAATTAAACATGTTACTTTCAAACTGGAATTATGGCAGAGTATCCTGCGATGTCCACTTCGCAGGGCACTTAAGGTCAATAGAAAAACCTCTGAAGTAGTAAGAGAACCAAGGACCAAGAATTGAGAACCACTGTTTTACACTACATTACTGATATTCTGCATTTCTGTTTCAAGTTGGGTTTTTAAACTTTCAAAAGATATCTCATATGAATAAACCCAAAGAAGCTAGGCATATGTAAACCGCCAAGATTTATAATATTTATTTAGCGACTCTTATGAGATTTACAACGTGTCTCCCGTGCACTTTTCAAATCTTTTCTGCTCGTATTACTCATGTTCTTCATCCGAATGGAAGCGTTCAGATATAATACAGCACCCAGAAATTAATTTTAACAGAGCTCTGCGTGAAATTGCGGTGTGTTCGTATCCCCCTCTTTTTCATTCTGCCGAGTCTCTAGATGAGAGATGTGGGTGGGTGAAGGCAACCCAGAATTCATAATGAAATATCAGATGCCAGTTTAGCAGCGGGTCTGTGGTGTCTTACACATTCTCTGCTGTTGCATCTGCTCACAAACAGCAGCCACTTTGGTTTTGGCAGATCCAGTTTCCCTGGAGGAGAATCCCAGAGAAACTCTTCCAACTGATAAATGATCTCCTGCAGAGAAAAAGAGGAGCTGCTCCTCACACTCACCTGATGCGGCGCTTGTTGAGAATATCACTGAACTAAAACGAATCAAAATATATTCAAAGCGATGAGAGTTGGTTGGCTTAGAGCTACTAAGAAGTTCAAAACACCAGATCAGTGGTTCACAGTTAGCAAACATCCTGACACAATGCTGGAAGTGGTGTTTTGATGAATATGTAAATATGTAAAGTGCAAATATTGGAAGCAGTGAGAAAACAGCAGTTCAGAAAACATCTGATCATATTGATGGGGATATGTTTTCAAAGGCATAATATTGCTTTAAATTAAACAGATACACTCGGATACAACAACAGATACAACCCGGTACAGGTCAGAGGTGTAAAGAGTACATTAAAAAAGCCATACTTGAGTGAAAGTACAGATACCTTACTGTAAAAATTACTCCATTACAAGTTACCAATTCCAATAAGACTTGAGTAAAAGAAAAGTATCTGAAAGTATCTGAAGTATTTTACTCATACTGAATGTAGGCTCAAATAACATCAAGAAAGGTTTTACTTCCTTATATAGAAATTAAATTCTACACCTCAATGTTTCAAAATGGCAGAACAAAATAAAGAAAAAAAATTTAAGTTCAGTCTTTTTAAACTTTTTAAAAACCTGAATCAATATTGAAGTTACCTTTGCACGCAGGAGAAAGGATGACACAATGTCTGAAGGATTTCTCTTAGACAGGTCATGTTCTGTTTTAAAACTATTTTAGCTTCACGCAAAGCTGAAGTGACGTTAGATGTTGTTGTCACAAATGGGTTATATCTTCACAGAAGTGTTGTTCAGCCACTAAAATCTTCCGATGAAAGATTGATAAGACTATTTTCAGTTTCATAAGGGATCTTTTAGCGCATCGATAATGTAGATTTCAATTAGTTTAACAACAAAACACAAGTAAATAGCGCTATTCCGCCTAGTCTCTCCCTATATTGTTTACCATGCAACTCTAAATATTTGCTCTGAAATCGCATGTCAGTTTCTCTTGCAGGCCGCCGGATATGCACTAGTCGCTTTTAACACACGAGAGAGGGTTCTTTTGCTGTGCTCGTGTTTCAGGAGGCGTGGCTCTAGACGGCAGGGGAGAGACTGTGATTCAGAGATTTATGCTAAGCTGTTAGCATTGTGGAAGATCACCTACTGCAATTCAATGCATCATGGCATAGATTCAACAAGGTACTGGACATATTTCACAGAGATTTTAAGCCATATTGACATGATTGCATCAGGAAGTTGCTTAGGGGTGTCAAAATTAATCGTTTCTTCGGTGCACTGCGATGCAGACGCGGACAATTCGGTATCGGTTCAGTAATAATCATAACCGGTTATTACTGACGTCATTTACCTCATATGCGCTCTGTCGCGAGGGAGGCGATCGCGAGTATTTACATCGCTTTAACTACTTAAAACTTAAAACACAATTTCACTGTGTGTGTTTGCTGGATCAGTCTTTCACTGACATATACAACAATAGCCCCTATTTCGCTGAGATCGAGAGAATGAAAGTAGCCTACGCCATTTCTCTCTCTCTGTCTCTCGCTCTGTCTCTCTCTCATTCTCACACACACAGTGGCCCATTTGACCTGCTGGCGTGGCTTCTTTTCTTCTCGGCTGTTTTACAGCGTTACTTTTGCATACAGAAACGAGCGCGTGTCTGCAGAATTTTCTCCACCGTGTTTCTCATACATCAGCTGTGAAATCGCCGCTGCCGCTTATCAGCATCACTCATCTGTGAAGAAAGGCAGCGCGCAGCTGATTGAGGGTGTGACCAATCAAAGGGGTGTAGAACTAGACAAGGATCAGGATATTTATATGAGCTGGATGTTTATATTTGTTTATATTATTTGCTAAATGCTCGTTTTGTTTTAAGTTACAGTTTATATATCTGACTGTTTGGATTAAATGACAAAATTGTATTACAAATAATATATAAATATAAATATATTCATACATTTTAATACAAAAAATGCTGCTGTGAAGAAAATATAAAACTGTGTATGGAAAGCATCGTCAATGCACCGTGATGCACCGAAATATCGAATTGAACCGAATCGATGGCATGATTATCGTCACCGAACCGAACCGTGAGACTAGAGTAGGTTCACAGCTCTAAATGTGCTGCAGATTTGTCGGCTGCACATCCATGAGGATAATCCAGTGGTCAGCACGTTGGGTTATGATGCCGAAGACCTGATTTTGAATCTTTCGAACGATTTCGAGTAGTTTTACTTGTTTACTTGAACTTTTTTTTTTTTTTTAATAGTGTTAAGACATATAATACTGTTTGGATTACTTATGTAGGAGTACATATTTTGTTTTTATATTTTGTGTGACCGTTGTTACAAAGGACTGGATATCTATAATAATTTGCACCGAACATATATTCAGATATTGCCAGGAAAGGACATTGTGATGTTTTAAAGAATAGTGTTGGAGATTTAGCTACCCTGTACTGTTCTCCTATTTATGAAAAACATTTGAAGTTCTAAAGCAGCTGTTTCCTTGAAAAAGATGTGATAGTGTCATTAGAAACTAAATTGGAAAGGACGTTATTTTAATATAGTCAGTCGTGAATTGAGGTGGGCCGGTCTAAGGCTTTAAACTCCAGGGCTGAAATGGAGTCCCATTCCAGCCCTGTGTGTTAGTGTTCGTCAATCTAGAGGCATTGAGAAGTCATCAATGAATAATCACGATATGTTTTTTTTTTTTATATATATATGAGCTGAACACATGGTTTAATAACAAATTAATTTTTATTTTATTTTTTACATTTACATTTACATTTAGTCATTTAGCAGACGCTTTTATCCAAAGCGACTTACAAATGAGGACAAGGAAGCAATTTACACAACTAAGAGCAACAATGAATAAGTGCTATAGGCAAGTTTCAGGTCTGTAAAGTCTAAGAAGGGAAGTATTAGTAGTATTAGTTTTTTTTTTTTTTTTCTGTACAGTTGTGTGATATTCAGAGAGGCAATTGCAGATTAGGAAGTGTAGTGAAGACTAAATAGTTGAGTTTTTAGTAGTTTCTTGAAAGTAGCGAGTGACTGCTGTTCTGATGCAGTTAGGGAGTTCATTCCACCAACTGGGCAGATTGAGCGTGAGCGTGAGCGAAAGTGATTTCTTCCCTCTTTGGGATGGAACCACGAGGCGTCGTTCATTCACAGAACACAAGTTTCTGGAGGGCACATAGATCTGCAGAAGTGAGAGCAGATAAGAAGGAGCAAGGCCAGAAGTCACTTTGTAGGCAAACATCAGAGCTTTGAATTTAATGCGAGCAGCAACTGGCAGCCAGTGCAAACGGACTAGCAGCGGAGTGACATGTGCTCGTTTAGGTTCATTGAAGACCACTCGTGCTGCTGCGTTCTGGAGCAGTTGAAGAGGCTTGATAGAGTTAGCTGGAAGCCCCGCTAGTAGAGAGTTGCAGTAATCCAGTTTGGAGAGAACAAGAGCTTGAACAAGGAGTTGAGCTGCATGTTCAGATAAGAAGGGTCGGATCTTTCTGATGTTATAGAGTGCGAATCTGCACGATCGAGCAGTTCTAGAAATGTGGTCAGAGAAAATGGGCGCTGATCTAAATAAGCTGAGAAGCTTTTTTGATTTCCCCTTCCCACAGGATAGACTACAGTAAAGACACAACTACAATATTATGTTATGTTCCCTCTCATTTACTCTTCATTAGCTCCAACAGAAGACTCTCAGGAGTATCTGAAACCTACCAGTGTTTCTCTGCGAGCCTTCAGTGACTCTTCAATCAGCCAGTTCAGCGGATAGAGATGAACCCCGAGATGCATAAAGCCCTAATGATTACAGCTCCATAATCCTGAAATCCGCCTCATAAATAATGGAGAATATCTGCGTCTCGTCGCGCACACACTGCATGCATAATATATTATAATTAGCGGAGCATCAATTAGAGGCCGTTTTTCATTTGCCACATGTAGAAGATGCCTCTATTTTTCATTCCCGGGAGACAATGAGACTGATTGGTCGTTTGTGTAATAAATCAACATCGACTTTAAGATTTAGCCTCTCTGATGGCGCTAGTCAAGCATCGCTGCTATTACTCATAGTTGGGGTCTGAGGTTTGAACAAACGTTTAACTCAACATAGGCTAATTCTGAAAACGTAGCCGTACATTTCTGGAGATAAGGAATTATGTAGCCAGAGGAATGTATGGCTGCGATTATTTATTTAGAAATGATTGCAATGGGGTGGTTTCTTTTCACATTTACCAGCTGACTGCTTGCCACCATGTGGCTCATCGAGTACGTGGGAAGGTTTGAGATGCAGAGTGGAGTTGAATGCGAAGATGAAGTTTGAGTGCGGTGAAAACGGTTCCTGAAAGCAGGTAAGACAAAAACAAAAGCCAAAAAATAAATTAAATGTAGAGGGTAAATAAATATGTACTGTAATGTGTGCATACACGGGTCCGTTCTTCGTACCTCGCTTAAATGATCCAAGATGATTTGGCAGATCCTGGATCTTTTAATCTTGATAACTGATCTCTCGCTAATTTGGTTCTTCAAACAAGTTCGCGAATCAGATTAGAATGTCTGGATAAACTGATCTGAGATCGCTGCGTGTGTTGTGAGGACAGATCTATCGATTCTCGAAATCATGATCAGTAATGCAACGATTGGCTGACGGCACAGCAGCGTAATGACATCATCTGATTAATATTCAATTATCCATGTGAGCAAAATTACATCAAATTAGCAGTAAACGGCTTGTTAAATATGACACGCAATAACCTTCCACATTTGTTGTGAGCTGCAGGCTTTACACTTTCATGTGTCGAGAGTATTCATCATGTATTTCAATGCAAATCCATGTATTTAGTTCCACATTTAGAGAAGATTTTCTTTATTATAGTAGCCGTTTTTTTGATCGGTGTAAAGAATAACTGGTTGTTTACAAAAGCATTTTCATATTGGTAAAGGCGTCTGCAACTTTTGTGAAGCATCAAATCACTGACATATTAACTATCAAAACATGTTTATGACTGCATAAATGTATTATTGCTTTTAAAAAAGTCACATCTTGTGCATGTTTATTATACACAATTTGTACTAAAGTGATCTAAAAAGTTCATATCAATACATTTTCTCTTTGCACCACCAGGTGGCAGTCTTTGTTTTTTCATTTCGAGGGTGCAGATTGCATACGTTTTATTAATATGTATAACTTAATTTATTTTATTAATGATTACTTTATATATAGTTTAAAAATATGTACCATTTTCCCAAGTGTACATACTTACTACTGTAAGAAAATATCAGAATTCAGAACATACTTTCTGTATTATCTTTGCTTGAACTGAACCGATCTAATCCTGTTTATATGAATTGAACCTGCTCCCGATCAGGTTTGACCTAACAGAACTGTTGCTATGACAACGACTCTCAGATCATCTTTGAAGAACGGAACGATCCTGGATAGTGTCAAATCGTCAATATCCAAATCCAGCTAACTGAGCAATCCACGTACGAAGAACGGACCCCAGGGCTTGACATTAACACCTGCTAAATGCTGGTAGATTTCAATTACACAGATACTCCCACTAGCCTTTTTGGCTGGTTGAAATTTAATTCCCGGATAATATTTCTTAAAAGCAGGGTTCGACAATAAGGATGGTCCAATATGCATGCAAAGGCGATCTTAGAATTGAGAAGCAACACGACTGACAAAATAATTGTGTTTGCACGAGCAATAGTAAGCAAGTGAATACCGAATGAGAGGATAATCACTCGCAGCAACAGCTGAGGTGATTATGACTGTTTAAAATGCGTGCGCGCTCCCATTTCCTTGCGTGAAGCAACTGTGTCTAGAAGAAACACAACTGATGTGATCGGTTCTCTTTCGAATAGACTAGACAAAAAGGGATGAGCATGCACCCACAGTCTTGCTGCTTTCAAGAGCTCCAGATTTGTCTTTTTGTAAGCAGCACCGGTTGCTTTCGCTTTAACCATTCTTTGAACAGATTGTTTATGGGTCTAACGTTAACCGTGTGTGTGTGATCATCCTTTCATTATCCCACCATATGTTTTTTTACCTGCTTTCTTTTGCATTAATATGGTTTAATTAGCATTTTCTCCACAATAGCATTGCTTTAATGGGAGATTAACTCCTCATTTATGTGTAGTTAACTGGTGATCTGGATTCTTTAGCCAGGATAGAACGCTGTGCAAATGTTTTGTTAAAGGGCATGAAACCCCCAATTTCGGTTCAAGTCTACCTCCGAATTTTTTCAAAAAATGCATCATAATGGGCGTGGAGCTCCACAGGCAGGAGTGGGCGGGGCCAGCAGAGCAGGGGAGAAGGAGGGGAGCAAACAACTGTTGTCAGTTAGCTCACAAAGTGAGACACAAACCGTGAGGCAAATGATTTTATATCTTACAAAGTTAAAATGCAAAGAAATAAACAGTAATTTAAGTCCTGCTACATTTGTCATTTGTAATTTCATATATACACACAACCACAAATTATATCATTATAAAGATAATTGTGTTTATATAAACACTAAATGAGGACTTCTCCCTCAATCCCCGAGTCTGAATGCAGACTCAGTGCAGCAGGTCTCTTGCCCTGTCTATTTCAACCATTAGCTGCTGGTAATCTGGAGGATTTAGGCAAACACAGCAGCACGGCGATGTGTCTAAATGTGAACAAACTCCACTGTTAAAGGACGAAGTTCGCCATTCTCCAATTCTCGTACTGCTCTCCTGACAAAAATGCTTGCTGCACACAAACAGCTGTATCGACCCTGACAGGATTGTAGGGAAAAACATGCAACAAACCCTGTGAATCATGGAAACAAACACATCTGAGGCTTCATGAGCCGCTAAATACTGTGTGCTGTGGGTCAGTGGACGCGGTCTCACACAGTCATCAACCTAGGGTCTCACAGCTTGGCACTGGCAAGTCTGTCCTTCGGAAAGCACACACAGTCATGAATAATTAAAAAGCCAGCTCTTCTCATAGGATAAGAAAACTACACTATGAATAATAAAGAGAAACCGACGCCTCGTCCTTGCACTTGCAGTTTTACGCTACGTCGCTGATTTTGATCCCGCCCCAAAAATCATTTTAAACTTGTAAGCTGAAATTAGCTGACAAAAGCTCTACATTATCCAGTTTTTCCCACAATTAAAGCTGACAGGTGCTAGCATTATCTTAACTGATGCTCAACACACACACTTCTGTTAAAGACAGCTCATATTGATTTGTTTCTTTATTTCTCTGCAGACATTAGTTATACATTAGGCGGGTAACATAAACAAGTAAATAACAGGGTGAGAATGTGGTAAATCTGGAAACATGGTTAAAATCAGGCTGCTGTGCGGCTTTTCTTTTTTTGGATTGCTTTTCAAAACATTGTTGGTTGGGTTTAAGGAATGGGTAGTTGGGGGAATTTGTTGGTCGGTCAGTCAGTCAGTCAGTAGACAGCGGCCTCTGGTGGATTTGCACGAGAACAGCAGACACGAATGGCACTCGCAAGATAAATTTGAGATCTCAAAACGCATACATAGCACTCTCTGGTAGTTTCGCAAAAACAAAAACTGCAAAAAAACGTAGCTCCCAGGATATATTTTGGCCTGGCGCTCTCCAGAAATGTACACAGGGGTACGTAATCCGAATGAGCCTGGGTTGTTTTAACTTTATTAAGTTTAATTTCACAGATTTGAGTGATGCATCAAATCCTGGAGGCTCTTAGAAAGATTTATGGCATTTTCCCAAACAGATGGGATTGTGAATTAAACC
Source organism: Danio rerio (assembly GCF_052040795.2). Taxonomy (NCBI): domain Eukaryota; kingdom Metazoa; phylum Chordata; class Actinopteri; order Cypriniformes; family Danionidae; genus Danio; species Danio rerio. The sequence continues at coordinate 64,428,577 of NC_141023.1, forward strand.
TGCAAGTTTATAAAATGGCCAGCAAACCCCTAAAACACCCACCTACATAATCATTAGCAGTCAAATAGTGATGGATAATAGCCAGCACTTCAGCTCAATTCTGCTATCTGTGAAGCTGCAGATTCTGACCCTCTTGAACACACTAGAAAAAGTACTTGAAGTCTGGATCCACATCAGTTTAAGACTTTAAGACACATCAGTTTAAGTTAGGTTGGCAATTTTGCAACACGGATATATTTGTAAAACATGATTCTTCTTATGTTTCAACAAAAACACAAACATATATATGCACAATTTGCTTGGTAAAAATGTCTAGGTAAAATTAAGAAATAAACATACATAATTATGCTCATTATATACATTTTATTTTCATAAGACTACATATATATATGTGTGTGTGTGTGTATGTATGTATATATGTATGTATGTATATATATATATATATATATATATATATGTATGTATGTATGTATATATATATATATATAATTTTATGAAACTAATATATATAGCCGTTCTCAAATCTGATTGGCTGATAGACGTGCGTTTTTCCACAACAACAGCACTCGTACAGCCTCATTACCCTTGTGTATTACTCTGCCCACATAGAGTGACAGCAGATCAATAAACTCACTACAGTTTGACAAATATTGCAGCTGTTGGACAACATAGTGTACTTTTGAGACTTTTTTAACCGAGAATGGAGTTTACATTGCAACTATGCAGTTTATTTATGAGGATAGTGCCTATTTTAAATATTCATAATTTCAGAGATTCAGTGCATCGGCAGCCATTAGCCTGTCATTGAGCAGAGCAAAGAGGCTTGACGTTTCACCACAAGATGGCGACAGAGACCTGCAAAATAAACCCTTAGAGGAGAAAAACTCGGCTTAAATTCAAACTACAGCTGATCAAATTATTATAAAACTGGTAAGTGACATTTTAAGTCGATCTATCTCGTTTGTATTTTGCAGTGCTGTATTTATACCATAGTAATCTGCTAGTGTTTGCTTTGCTTTGGCTTTTTCGTGGTGATTTAGTGTGATATCCCGTTTGCAAAGTTTGGGAACCCCTGCTCTACTACAATATGATTCAAAAACAAAACAAAAGTATTTACTCATAAGACTGTTCGCAGTATTCTTTGAATTAGGGAGTGAAAATAAGAGATACAATAAGAGATTCCTTCCTTAAAATAATGTCAATATATTTAATATATATAAAAATCTAATATGTTGTGCTAGAAATGTATGCACATTTTATCATAATTTCAAATACTTTTATATTTATTTTAGCTCATAAAAAGCTTTTTTTTGTGATGAATTTTGATTTATTCTGGCTTCTTTTCTGTTTGCCAGTATGTTGCACCAGTTTGCTCTTTCTGTGTACTATTATAACAATTAATTACCCAAATCAATAATATTAAGTTTAATAGTTTGATTTTTATATTACTACAATGATATGAGATTTGTGTCTGCAATATAAGAGTGCAGCATGTTTGCGGAAAGTACCAGCAAACATTACTCTGCTTGGCATGTTATTACTGCTGTCATCATAAGGGAGAAACGGATCTGAAAGGTCTGGGCTAATAATCTAAAAGTCCCCAGTTCAAATCCCAGAAGGGCTGATTTGTAAAAAAAGTGAGTCTCGGATCTGTTATCAGCAGCGCTCTCTTGAAGATGCTTTAACTGCAGGTTGTTCAGAGGAGACTGAAGCTGTAGGGCATGTGCTTTACTTTGATCAATGCAGGAGCGCACATATGGTGACACATATGGTGAAACTCGTCTCATGTTTAATCCTTAAAATCCCCCTGCAGTGAGTCATTTCAAAGTCTATAGAATACACAAAATATTCACTCGGATGGTTTAGACTGGGGAAATGGCTGCACTAGTGGAGGACAGAGCTGAAGAAAGAAAGAGCTGCGGCAATTCCATTGACTCCACCAGCAGTGGCGGCTCATGGAGTTCCTGGTAGTTACAGTAGCACTTACAGCCGAGTCTTCACTACTAAAGACGGCTAGTTTCACACTTTTGAAAGGTAGGATGTTTCTAAAAATAGGATTGTGCATGTTTTAACATGATGTAACAATTTAAATTGACCACAAAGCATTTGCTGAAGTATTTGAGTCTACATGAATTACAGAATGATGAATAATTTTTAACTTCCATTGTCAAAACGTTCTCTTTCTATGGCTCTGGAGGAGGAAAAAACACCTTCAAGTAAAGGAGCCAATCATCAATCGCTATTGACTGATGTAGAGAAGTGTTGTGGGATTTTCAAGGACCACAGAGAGTCAGCATCTCGGTTTGAAATCCAAAAAGACAGTGCTCACTGAGCACTATAGAGTCTCCATCACTATACTGGGGCATTTCCCAAACAGACTGCAGGTTGAGCACCACCTACTGGTCTCTCTAACACCAACAGGTATCCAACAGCAAAATAGTTCACCCATGGTGTCTTCCATCCAGGTACTAACCAACCCCCCCCCACCCAAATGACTGATAGCCACATCCTAAATAACAGATAGCCCAACCCTAAATGATTGACAACCCCACCTTAATTGACTGATAGCCCAAACCTAAATTATTGATAACACCATCCAAAATCACTGATAGGCCCACCCTAAATGATTGATAACCCCACCTTAATTCACTAATAGCCCCACCCTAAAAGATTGATATCCCCACCCTAAATGATTGTAACCCCACCTTAACTGACTGTCAGCCCCGCCCTAAATGATTGATAACTCCACCGTAATTGACTAATAGCCCCGCTCTAAATGATTAATAACCCCACTTTAATTGACTGTCAGCCCCGCCCTAAATGATTGATAAGCCCACCTTAATTGAGTGATAGTCCCGCCCTAAAGGATTAATAACCCCACCTTAATTTATGATAGTCCCGCCCTGAAGGATTAATAATCCCACCTTAATTGAGTGATAGTCCCGCCCTAAAGGATTAATAACCCCACCTTAGTTGACTGATCGTCCTGCCCTAAATGATTGATAACCCCACCCTAATTGACTGTTAGCCCCGCCCTAAAGGCATTTCATTTGACCACAAAATCTCAACTTTTTTGAAACTATATGTTTTTATTTTATACTTTTATTTATTTATTATTTGAACATATTTTTTTTATCTTTTTAAATTTTAATTTATGTTTATTTTATTCATAGATGATATTTTATTTGCTTATTTTAAACTATCCTCAAACTTTTAATTTAATTTAATTTTGTTTTATTTTATATTATTTTTCTAGTAGCGGTTATCTTCTGAATCTTTCTGAATTTCTGTATGGAGGAAATAATTAACATCACTTTCCAACATGTTTAGAAAAGTCGTGTGTGTTTTGTTAGCAGATGAGATGCGAGTAAATGATGAGATGATACCTCTCTCTGTCTCTCTCTCTCTCTCTCTCTCTCTCTCTCTCTCTCTCTCTCTCTCTCTCTCTCTCTCTCTCTCTCTCTCTCCGTGATCTGAAAAGCTGTGATGTTTTAGTGTGTCAGGCTGTCATGTGGAAACCATCTGTGCAGCGGCGAAACTCCCTAAACTCTTCTGAACATCTCTCATTCGTCAACTCCATTTAATGCCGCTTTGATCCTGCTTATTTACACTCCTGTTCGACACTAATCACTTTTTGTTCGCTGTCAATCTGTTGCACAGTTCACATCGTGATGAAAGATTCAACACAAGACAAATGTGACGCGTGACTGTTTACTGTCATTTAGAGCCAAAATAGCAGACATCCTCAAATGGTGACACACGATGTTCAGTCAAAGCTTTCGCGTTCGTATCGTGCTTTAAGTCTTAGACATAGAATTTTTTTTAAAGGCTGTGGGTTAATTGGGACTGTCACACACTTAATCTCACCAAGCATGACAAGGTGGTGTGAAAAAAAAACGCCATAAAATTAATATATATTTTTTTAAATATCTTAAATACATATATATATATATATATATATATATATATATATATATATATATATATATATATATATGTATATATATGTATATATATATATATATATATATATATATATATATATATATGTATATATATATATATATATATATATATATATATATATATATATATATTTATATATATATATATATATATATTTATATATATATTTTTATATATATATATTTATATATATAAATTATTATTCAATAATATTCTACCTTTTTGTAAAAACTATTTACGAATTTATTTTACACTATATATGCATTTCTTTATTTTTATTATCATTATAATTTTATTTATTTATTTGTTTGTTTGTTTGTTTTAGTTTTTATTTATTTATTTGTTTATTTTAGTTTGTTTTCTTTCCATTTATTTATTTATTTATTTTAGTTTTATTTATTTGTTTATTTATTCATTTTAGTTTATTTATTTATTTGTTTATTTATTTTAGTTTTATTTGTTTATTTATTTAGTTTCGTTTTATTGATTTATTTATTGATTAATTGATTTATTTGTAAATTTAAGTTTGTTTTCTTTGTATTTATTTATTTATTTGTTTGTTTGTTTTAATTTTATTTATATATTTATTCACTTATTTGTTTGTTTGTTTTTATTTTATTTTTTTATTTTTTTTGTTTATTTTAGAGACGCGTGACTGTTTGCTGTCATTTAGAGCCAAAATGGCAGACATGCTCAGATGGTGACACATGATGTTCAGTCAAAGTTTTTGCATTTGCAGCGCTCTTCAATCTCGCCAAAAATGATAAGGTGGTGTGAAAAAAACTGCATAAAATTAAATAAATAAATAAATAAAAACAATTATTATTATTGGTTTGGGTGTCATGTATCATGCATTAAACCATGTGGAGATAGACGGTATTTATTTAATATTTATTTATTTAATAGTCTACTTTTTTTCTGAAAACTGGCCAAGTATTCTAGATATTCTTAATTAAATATTTATTTTACTAAATTTTTACATTTATTTATTAATAAATGACATTTAATAAAATAAAATAAAAAAATCATAAAAAGTTTTTTTTCTTTATTTATTTAGACTTTTAATTGTATATATTTTATTTTTAAAATTAGTGTTTTATTAGTTTTGTTTTATTATACTGTATGTTTAATGCCGCTTTGATCCTGCTTATTTATACTCCTGTTCGACACTAACCGCTTTTTGTTGGCTGTCAATCTGTTGCACAGTTCACATCGTGATGTGAGATTCAACACGTTTTCATGGGTGACATTATTGGCAGTCACAGCGCTGCACACGCTCTGACAATGACAAATGAGACCCTGTTTACTGTCATTTAGGGCCAAAATGGCAGAAATTCTCAGATGGTGACACGCGTTACAAATCCTTTTAGATTTTTAGCATATTTTTATTTAAATAATTAATTATGTTTTATTATACATTTGTTTATTTATTTATTTAATCTAATTCAGTATTTTGTATTATGCATTTATTTATTTTATATTTCGATTTGTTTTTAGTTATTATTTTTAGTATTTATTCCAAATATGTTGAATATACCATTTTCTTTATTTATTTGTTTTATTTACTAGAAATGTAATTTAATTATATTACATTACATTTGTACTTTTCATATTAAATGTATATTTTATTATATATTTTATTATATATCTGTATATATATATATATATATATATATATATATATATATATATATATATATATATATATATATATATATTAATTATTCAAATCATTTATTGAATTCATATTTTTATTGTAGATTTATTTATTTAATTAGTTATTTTTTTTGCTTTGCTTTTATTATTTATTATTTTTAGCATTTATTATAAATATATTTTATTATACCATTAATTAATTTTTGTTCACTAATTCAAAATGTCATTTAGAGCCAAAATGGCAGAAATTCTCAGATGGTGACACACGTCTTTTTAGATTTTTAGAACATTTTTATTTAAATTATTTTTTAAAATTATTTTTAGTATTCCAAATATTTAAATTATACCATTTATTTATTTATTTATTTATTTATTTATTTATTTATTTATTTATTTTCTAGAAATAAAATTTATTTACAATATATTACATTTGTACTTTTCATAATAAATATAATAATTGTATATTTTATTATACATTTATTATATATTTTTAATTGATTAATTTTCTTAATTATTCAATAAATTTATTGAATTCATAATTTTTATATTACATTTATTTATTTAGTATTTTTATTTTGCTTTGTTTTTATTTTATTTTTTTCAGCATTAATTATGATTTATTATACCATTAATGTTTATAATTTCACAAATTTAGCATGTTTCTAACAAATCTAATCATCAAAAATTGCATCTCATTCAGTTGCACTTTAAAAAATTACCAGTCTAACAAGATGGCCATTACATATAAAGCTGGAAATGGTTTGCAGTATATTCCACCTTCACAATTGTGCAGTACAGAAGGTCACATATGAGTACAGTATGTTCAGCACAGTGTGCATGCATATATCCAGCAGAAATAATGATCACTTTAGCAGCGTGGTGTTCAGAAAAGGGCCATTTTCTGTGTTTATGACCTCCGTGGCTATTGTTATTTCAGATCGATCCTCCGCTGCCAGACACATAAAGGCAGCTTTTCTAAACAGGGACAGAAATCTTAAGCGCTTCACTAAAAGGCTTTCGCATTGATTTCCCAAATGCCATTTTGCCCATAATGACGGTTCATTCCTCCTGAAGGGCCTTTACTATTGAAAAAACAAGGCTAATCTGTGTTTTAATTGTTCATCAGGAGGGAAGGTCTACTAACATTACACTCATTAACCTTTTATAAGCATAAAAAAAAAAAATATATATATATATATATATATATATATATATATATATATATATATATATATATATATATATATATATATATATTATTTTTACCTTTTTTATGTTTTATTTACAAGAACAAGCATTAACAGTAAAGGTATGTCATATGCTTTAACAAGGGTAAATAAATGAATAAACAAATAGAGAAGGCAAGAAAAAAAGAAAGAAAAGCAGAGGGAAATGAATGAATGAGTAAACAAATAAATAAAAACGAGAAGAAAAAAGTGGAAAATAAATAAATAAGAGAAGAAAGAAGAGGAAAATAAATAAACAAATTACTACATGAAAAATAAAAATAATTAAGAGATGAAGAGAAGATAAGAGAACATAAATAAATAAACAAATAAAGAGAGGAAAGAAAAGAAGAGAAAAATAAATTCATAAAAATAAATAAATAAATGAGATGAAGGGAAGATAAGAGAAAATAAAATGTTTTGTGTTTCGATTTGATGCAACAAATAATAATGTAAATCTCTCATAAATGTGTCTGGATCTTCAATGATTCATCCTGAATTTATTTATTTATTTATTTATTTATTTGTTTATTTATTTATTTATTTTTTGAGGACGAGGGAAAAGTTGAGATTCTCTCCTTGTTTGGATGCCATGCAAATCATAGGTTTTGCAGCCTCTGTCACGTTCTGTGTTGTTTCGTTACCCATTACCTAGTCGCCATAGTTACCTGTATGTTTATTGATTAGTGTGAGCGCTTCCTTGTTTTCTCCTTCATTCGTTCTGTGGATTTATACACTCATGGCCTGTTTACATCTTTTATGAAGATGTCTTTTTGTTCGTTATTTATTTATTTTGTTTTGCTAAATACAGGTATTTAAGACTCTAACGGGTTTTAAGAGGGTCTGCTTTTTATCGTGTCGTAATTGTAAACACGTCTTATGAGATTGCCTACTTCATTTGCTCAAATGCCTCAAACTATGGAGCCAGATCAGTCTCAAAAATAATACACCGACAAAATAATCCTACTTAATCTAGCATTTTACAGTTTTGTTCTGAATATTGTGTACATACAACACAATCTCACGTCAAATCATAACTTTTTGATTTAGTGGCTAATTCGTATGAATTCGTACGATCTAGTTCATACAATTTAGTACGATTTGCTCATCACCCAACGACGGTTGGGGTTAGGGGTGGGGTTAGGTGCCACGCCTCCTTTTTAAAATCAATTTCATCCGACTGAACTTGCACAAATTCGTACAAATTAGCCACTAAACCATCAAAACGTAAAATACTTACGTTTTCTCATGAGATCAGGCTGGTACATATTACCCATATTTTCTGTTTTTATATTAAAGGTATGTAAGGGTCTGGGACAACAGAGGTGAGGAACCACGTGCAGTTGATTACAAAGAAATGTCAGGCAGGCAATGGTCAAAACAGGGACAAACAGAAGCATACAGGACTTCCAAGAAGGTCTTAATTTGAGCCTAAACACTCCGTATTCGGCACTTCTGAAATCTGATCCAGCACCTCATTTTACCAATCCCCCTCCTCAACAACCCTCCTCCACCTTCCAATGTTCACTTTCAATTTTTTCTGCGATTTCCCAACCCTCTTTACTCGCTACAACCCCCTGCTCTTCACTTTCGTCCTTCCCTCCATCCAACATCCCCCCCACCCAATCAGCCCACGCTCTCCACTTTCGTGCGCATAATCTATCCATCCTTAAAAAATATGTCGAATGTGTTACCCCGATTTGTCCCAGGACCTCGCAATTCGCAAATTAAGTGCTGCATCCAAGTGCATAGTCAAAAGCAGGCAAGTGGTCAGGTCAGGCAGCAAAACAACATAAACAGTAAAACAAAGCAAAGGCCAAAAGCACTGGAAGGCAAGACAAGGATAACACCTTCTTGATGCTGGTAAACAGAAACAAGACTCAGCCAGGAGTGTGTAAAACTGTGGTGTATATATTCATTCATTTTTCCTTCGGCTTAGTCCATTTATTTATCAGGGGTCGCCATAGCGGAATGAACCGCCAACTATTCCAGCATATGTTTTACACAGCAGATGCCCTTCCAGCTGCAACCCGGTACTGGGAAACACCCATACACACTCATACGCTATGGCCAATTTAGTTCATTCAATTCACCTGTACCACATGTCTTTGGACTGTGGGGGAAACCGAAGCACCCGGAGGAAACCCACGCCAACACGGGAAGAACATGCAAACTCCACACAGAAATGCCAACTGATCCAGCTGGGACTCAATCCAGCGACCTTCTTGCTTTGAAGCGACAGTGTTAACCACTGTGCCGCCAAATGTAGAGCTCTTATTCATTATGTACAGCTTTTTATATGCTGTATAAAACAATCCCACATCCAAAGTCAAAGCTATAAGATCACAGTGGCAGATTTTATTTGGTCAAGTGCTAATATCTTGGCATATGTGATCGTGAAATTCCTCCTACTTTTAAATGTAGCGATTCATGCAGAACTCATTGTTCAGTCTTCAACCAATGAAAGCTTTTCATCATTAAAGTAAAATAATAAATCATCTCTTTCTGGAATTACAGTCTCCTTTGGATCAATAATACTGCTAACATCTTACTTTGCTCAATCCATATTAAGCAAGATGTTGTTTTGTCAGACTTAATATTTATAAACCCAACATGTGTTGATTTCTCAGATGATAATCGTTGCTCGTTTTTGACTTTGTGCAGTATCTACCGAAATGAATGACAATGAAGGAACCAGCTGTGCTTTTCCTTTAAACGCCGCCTCACTGTTATTTCTAAAACACCAAATGAAGTTCGCCATATGAATCTTTCATTAGCTCCAATTATGTAGCAACCCGAGGGAGAAGTCTTCATACAGAAAGCCGCCGTAGCTCTGTGAAAGAAAGAATACTTTTCACTTTTTTTTTTTAAAGCGTCGAGCATTTGTCAGAAAAATAGATTGGCGTTTAAATCACAGATGCTTTTGTCAGTTTTCATAAGTGTCGAACCCTTGGAGATTTGAGAGACAATGGTCTCCCGCCTCGTTCTTTGCACCCTTGCTGTTTTTATTGCTCTCTGTGTGTGTGTGTATGTGTGTGTGTGTCTGTATGAGATGCTGCGTCATATGACATTGCTCTTTAGTTGATCTACTGTACTTTGTTTGCAATGTCAGGTGACCAATATTTAACATCACTTTGTCACGGTACGGGATAGTAACAGGAACAAAAACAGGTTGTAGAATCCAAGTGCAGATTTTAATGACAATTGTGCAGTGAAAGTGACAAAAATCAACGTAACAAACAAAACAAACAAACGAGGAACTCAAACAGATTAAACTCGAACTAGACTTTAACAACTAAGACAAGATATCAGAGCAAGATCAGGAACGCATACCAACGAAGACGACAACGACCAACTAACAAACAGAGGATGAATGGTTGAATAAATAGTCCAGGAATCAACGGGGAAAACAGACACAGCTGTGATTGCAAATCAGTGTAAGTGAATTCCGGTGTGTGCGCGAGGTATGTATGGATTTGTAGTTCTTTTCACCACTGTAGTTCGCAGGGAGTTGCAGGCAAACTACAGTGGCATCTGGTGGACAAACACAGTCATGACACACTTTCCTGTCTAATACCAATGTCAGCTGACATCTCGAAGTCATCTGGGGCCTCATGTATCAACGCTGCGTACGCACAAAAACTTTGCGTACGCCAGGTTTTACGCTCAGAATCGCTCACGTTTGGATTTACTAACAATGAACTGAACGTGGGAATGTGAGCAGGTTCACGGCAGCTTTCTGGCAGGCGTACGCACATTTTTTGTGCGTGTCTGTTTTATTTCCATTGGCGACTCCTAGAGGCAGTTGTGTTAAATTCTTCTCTACAAAGTGTCTGATCCTTGCAATGGCAACTGTATGAGATGGGTTCATATAGTAGGTATGTAAGATTTCCATACCATACAGTTGACCAGCTAAACATTAAAGCACAATTTGCAGCGGTCGCCTGTTTTCCCAATGTAATCTAAACGATCTACTGCACGCACATTGCTATAAAGACACTATCTGAAGATGAATTTGCATGCGTGAATCAGAAACATTTCCATTCAATAAATGTGCAAATAAAATATGATGCACAAACTTATTAATGATTCCTACTTGTCTTTCTCTTGATAAATAGTGGGCAAAATCTGATATGTAGCGGGGGAAAAAAGAAAGAATTCATTAGACGCTGGATTCGAGCCGAGTTAATGCTCGAACATGTCAGTACATGAACACATGCTTCTTATGAGGTGCGCCACTGAGACTGCTAAGGGTACTGCAACATTTTTCAGTTATAAACCACACTATTTCTGTTTTAAATGCACTCAGTGCGATGTTCAGACCCAACTGTGTTAACCGTATCAGCTAAACTCTCCCACTCTGTTTTTTTCTTTTGTTGTTAATTCCGGAGAACAAACTTGCAAATAACACCGCTTTTCTCTGGTCTACCTCTGAAAGCAGCACCTCCAATTCACATTCTGTTCAAAGTTTCTCTTTTTGTTTGATTTTGCCGTTGCTTTTTCGTTGGGTTTTGCCATTAGCATAGTCATTAGCATATTCATACGGGGGAGGAGGCAGGGAGGGGTTTTGTGCTCGTGCATGTTGCGCTCAGTTTCACGTTCATTCAGATGTACAAAAGAATATGCGTGAGATTCGGCGTACGCAGTGTTTCATACATCTGAATTTTTTTCTGCGTAGGCACATTTACAGCTTTGTGCGTACGCAATGTTTTAGTAAGATTTCCACGCAAGTCTTCGTACATGAGGCCCCTGGTGTTGATGTTTTGTTGGTTTAAGGAGGTTAACTAACTAAAATCCAACATCATTTCAATGTCAATATATGACATCCATACAACGTCAAAGTCTAACTCCCCAATTACACGGGGCATCAGCTCCAACGCTTCCCATTCACTTTGGGGACCACTAGTTGAAAACAAATGAATCAGTAGACAGTGTGGAAATAGGAAGACCATTCCACCACCGAGCGACAGTGAATGAAAAGGTTCTGGAAAGTGACTTATAGCCTCTCTGTGATGGTACCACAAGGCAGCGCTCACCTTTTTTTTCGTGGGTTTTACCTTTATTGGACAGTAAAGAGAATTGACAGGAAAGTGTAGGAAGCAGAGAAAGGGAAAGGGTTGGCATAGGACCTCGAGGAGGGAATCAAACTTGGGACGGATTGAGCCCCAGATGCCATTCCACTACGCCATTGGCACCAACAACTATTTTTTATTTAAGAACATATCTAACAAATTCAATTCATATTCCAGTCTACTATAATGAAGAATCATCATGCATTTCTCATATCTGTTATGTCCAAGCGCCTGAATTATTTACTGTTCTAATTAAGTCCAATAAAAATTATTTAGAAGAACACGCCGACATACTTCCAACTAATTGTCCTTCTAACCTTCAAAAGGACCTGAAGTAAACAGCCGATTCGATTCAGAGTTTAATTAAACTATTAAATCCCCGGTGCTACAGACCATGATATTCAATGCCATTTCCTAGCGCGCGGATGGAGGGCATGAGATAATAAACTGTGAAGATGAGCAGAGGGCAACTAATACGCTAGTGTTCTTGAGAGAAACCTCCACAGAGTGGCCGACTTTAATGATTCAGCTCAGGGGTTCATCAAGAGGAACTCAGAGTTGGTTCTGGTTTTTGTGACTTCATAATCAGTTCCCTGTTTGTTTTTTAGCTGCATATTTATAATTCATGACAGGAAGCACTTGGGGAGTTTTGACTGAAGCTCAAGGTTTTCCAGCAATCCAACAAAACATTGAGCTTGTTCATATTTCAGTGAGATATATATCATTTCTGTGTGGAGTTTGCATGTTCTCCCTGCCTTCGCGTGGGTTTCCTCCGGGTGCTTCGGTTTCCCCCACAGTCCAAACACATGCGGTACAGGTGAATTGGGTAGGCTAAATTGTCCGTAGTGTATGAGTGTGTGTGTGAATGTGTGTGTGGATGTTTCCCAGAGATGGGTTGCAGCTGGAAGGCCATCCGCTGCGTAAAAAACTTGCTGGATAAGTTGGCGGTTCATTCCGCTGTGGCGAATAAAGGGACTAAGCCGACAAGAAAATGAATGACTGAATGGATTTTGACACTTGATAAAAGCAGAAACACTTTGATTGACATTCTCCCTTTGTACGAGTCATCAGAGGGGAAATGCCCCGCCCACTAGTGACCATCTTTCCCTCAATAGCATATGATGTCAGTCTAGTTTTTGAATCTGCCACTATGCTGACACAAAGGCATATGTAGCTCCGCCCTCTTTTGAAAATCTCATTTGAATTTAAAGCGACAGTCACCGAAATGACACAATTAGGATAAAAGCCTAAAACGGGCAGTTTCAGAGATCTTTAAAACATTATTTGTGTGGTATTTCGAGCTGAAACTTCACACACACACACACACACACACACACACACACACACACTCTATAGGGACATCAGAGACTTATTTTACATCTTGTAGAAAGGGGCATAATAGGTCCCTATTTTAACCACATATTGACACTTGCACATTGTTACCATCATGTAAGATTTTTCACCTCATTTTGAGGCAGGATTTAAAAACAATCAATCATTTGACGGCAAACCAATGTTATAATAGATTTGTATTTTTCTTTATTTTTTGTTAGCTATAATCACCTTGCTGGAATCAAAAGGGCAGCTTTGAGCAAGAATTCGAATTCATTGTTGTCTGTTTCCACACAGAGCATGACAAATAATTGACTGCACTTTAAAGCTTTCGTAAGCTTGATGATACACTCAAGACTCTGTATGATACTATAATAAAGTTGAACTGTATGTTGATTTGTGTAACTCAGAAGGGAACATCGGACGGCATCATGCAGGGTCATAATGCATGTCATAAATCGATAAGTGCACTATAATGTGTATATTATTAAAGCCTCTCATATAAAACATCTTAATCATAATATCATACAGGATGAGGTGAATAATTAGACTACGGATCCTCGTTTCAATCGTCTTCATAATCAAACTGCACTGAACCACTGACAGGCAGCACAGCACATCAGACTGATGAATAAGTTATTAGGTTTGCATCCGAATACATCTGAAAGTACGCCGAAGTGTATATTCATATTGAGTGACACACAGGGAAATTAACGTCGGCGCTGAGGAACTGTAGCTGTGGGCGGCTGAATGTGAAACCGCATTAAAGCACTCTCTGTCCTGCTGAGAACAAAAGCACTTCAGTGCCTCGGCTGTAAATATTCTGTGTCACTTTGTTAAATGGTGGGACATTATTACTGGACTATTTAAGGGGATTAGTTCAGCTAACGCTTGCTTTAAAAAAGAGCTGAATATATGGGGGTATGGAGGGACACGCAAACTGAACGAAACAATACATTTACAACCTAATTAGAAACTATGAACTTAGAAACTTAGAACTATTTGTTATGAATAACATTTCTCAGTCATTAACAGGAAAAAAATTGTTATATAAAGTTACATATATATATATATATATATATATATATATATATATATATATATATATATATATATATATATATATATATATATATATATATGTGTTATCATTATCATTATCATGGTCTCACAGTTCGGTTCGGTTATGATTATCATGCCATCGATTTGGTTCAATTCAATATCTCGAATTGAACCGTCATCACGGTGTATTGACAATGCTTTCCATACACAGTTTTATATGGGGGGGGGGGGTCTATGACAAGCTGTCTGTATAAACATACACACACATAGGCCCCATTTACACTAGTGTGTTTTAGTTTTAAAACTGCGTTTTAGATCAAAAACGATCTGCGTCCACACTAACGTTTCACCTAGTGTTTCTGAACATATCTCCGTCCACACTACGCCACCAAAAACGTATATCATGTGACCATTCGTGCACTCTGGGCATGCGCGTTCTAGTATAAACAGAAAGCATGTGTCTCGCTTGGGTCTCGCAGGGAGAACATGCAAACTCCACACAGAAACGCCAACTGAGCCGAGGTTCAAATTGTTCAGAGGTTCAATTAAAAAGCACTGCAGTGTTAGGCTCTTTTGAGTTTGTCTAAGATAATTAGTCTATCAGAATGTGTATTTTCCATACAAGCTGAAGCTGATCAGTCAAGTTTTGTCACGTAACTTGAGATGCGCTGAAAGACGCGAACAAGTCACGCTTCACACCTTCATTGGAAGTAACGAACTTCCGCGAAGTCTAGAAAAGACGTGAAATGCGAACGGCCCCTTAAAAGGTCATAATTTGCGGCCTCCAGCAGTTGATCTTCTTAAACGAATATGCTGGATTCTAATTTGTTGACAAATAGGACGCGGAGATCTATTCCTTGGCAGTTTGCGGGTCCTTTACTGGGCCTTTTGCAAAGAAACTTTCCAGAGACGTCTGTTTCTTACTCATTTTGCTGCTTGTGTGTTAAATTTGGGCGCTCAAGTGACCAAGAGAATACGGTCATTTTTTTCAAAATAAAACATTTTTCAAAATAAACGATCGTTCAGACTCAGCTAATGAATAAAATGGAAATAATTATTTCTTCTGCGGCTCGATACCAATTGATCCTCGGACCTGTACTAGTTGTTGAGGATCACAGATTTGTGATGAAAAGACATGAATAAACATCATGTGGCACAATTCACTCAAATGATGCGATCCGTTAAAGTTGGAAAATCTAAATTTCAGCAGACATTCGCTCCGCGCTAACCAATTAGGAGCTTGCTCTTGTAGGGCCGTGATTATGACGTAGCAGCTGTTGTTGGTGTCCCAAGGGGAAACCCTGCTGCCGACACCAGACAACAGCTAATCAAACTGGGCTTGGTTCAGTCTGAAGCACTGCTAAAAAGCCTCTGTTATCCAGGTATAGTATCTAAAGAAGTTAATGAACTCACAGAGCTGGGTGCACCTCTGAAAGGATATAGTGGACTCAGACACGGCGCCGAATGAATGTACGCAGTTTTTCAGCCTTCCTAACGCACATAAAGCACAGCAACTTTATCAAAAAAATTCATGTTAGCCATTTAGCAACGAAACTAGAGTCACCGGGCAGACAGAAGCCCTGTCCATGACGAAAATCCACATCATTTGTGAAGTAAATTTAGCGAGTGAAAGAAACGAGTAAACTCAAAATGTTTACACGTCTATTTACGCGTCTGGTGTGAACACAGTATAATGGCATTATGTATTAATGCACTAACACAAGGCTATCTGTTTTTGTTATTTTTTTATTTTATTTTATTTTTTTTATTGGAATATGCAAAAATCATACAAACACAAAAAAACATCAACAAATAACAAATACAAAGCAACAAGACAAAAACAAAACAAAAACAACAACAATATAGTCAGGTACTGGTATGTGCTTGAGTGTGCGTGTGTGTGTGTGTGTGTGTGTGTGTGTGTGTGTGTGTGTGTGTGTGTGTGTGTGTGTGTGCATGTAAAGGTAACTTGGTGGACAGCTCAGAGTACATACATAAGGAACAATAACAGTCAATAAATGAAGCAAGTGTCACAGATATAAATAAAACATATAGAAAGAAACCAGTCAGAGGTAGGGAGTAACAACAATGCTTATTAATGTATGATAGTAAAAATGAAAGTAAATAGAAAGAAAGGACAACAGTATCAGGGCTCGAAATTAACTTTTTTACTTGGTAGCACCGGTGCTCCCAACTTCAAATATTTAGGAGCACCAAAAAAATTTTAGGAGCACCAGAAAAAATTTAGGAGCAACCACCAAAAATGAATGAGCACAGCTGCAAATTGTTTTTTAAAGGATTTATTGTATTTTAAAACAACATTAAAAGGACTGACAAAAACCAGAAACAACTATCTAACTAATGCTGCGAAAACATTGATATTTGTGAGCAATAATTCCAAAATGAATGTCTAATAATTATAAAACATTAATGATTATGAAAATGACAATATTAGTAACAATGAATTACATTTCTCATTATGATACTGCCTTAAATGTGCATGAATGTAGGTTATCTGCTATAAAAAGTCTGTTACTTGAAGCATTGCAGTAAGAAATATTGATTTTGTACTGCTGTTTGTATATGCATGTCAATTTAATAAATAATATTTCTGCAACAAAACAAACAAAAGATTATAATAAATCATTCAATTCAATGATGAAAGCTGCAAAGTCATCAGTAAATAAATAAAAAAATAATATACACCTCAAAAAAGAATAGACAAAAGAAAGTAAGAAAAGTCTCACTTCTATCACTCTTTAAAAGTTTTGGTTTCAGTTTGTGTCAATTTAAGGTTCAGTCTGAGCTGATCTTCATTTTTCTGTGTTAGTGGAAAAGCTGGCGAGTCAGCCGACCCAATTTATGAGCAGGCAGAGCAGGATTCTTGCGCTAACCATCGTCGCAATACCGCTCTTTGTTATGAGCCGCAGTTTCAGTGTAAACTTAGTAAAGGCGAGCTTCTTTGGCGATGATATGTACAGTATTAGATTTGACTTTTGGCGGACATTTGCGCTGAACATGCAGTGAATGCAACGCATGGAGATTCGGGCGCCTTCTCCAAGAAGCGCGTACTCGATTGATCTCAGCTGGCGGATCATTATTCACCACGTGACGTGTCATGATCGCTTTTATCTGCGCCTCAACTTTAGGTGGGGTTTGCAAACCTGTCTGCTTTAAGTTTTTACTCTTCAGCCGTTTGCATTTCCCGTGGTCTTAAAAGCTCCTTCCCTGTCATCTGACAGCGGAATACCTTGAGTGATTGACAGCTTATATGAACCAATATAGCGGCAGGGAAGAGCAATTCAGCACGTTTTTACAAAAAAATCAAAACAGGTCGCACTACAACCATTATCTGCAGTCGCACTAATGTGCCCAAATATATTATGAGGTCGCATAGATTAATTTTCGGGCGCATATGCGACTTTATTTTTGCGTTTTTATTTATTCAGTTTTTATTATTATTTTTTTTTTATATATATTTATTTATTTATTTTTTTTTTTTGCTTATTCTCATTGCTTTGTTTGCTGAACTTTATTTTTCTTCTCTCTTATTGTTTCTTTTCTTTTTCTTCTACTCCTCCCCTTCCTTTTCTGTTTTTATTTTTTATTTTATTTTATTTATTTATTTTTATTATTAGCATTTTATTAATTTTTGTTTATTATCATTAGTTTATTTTCTCTTTTCCTCTATCTCCCCTTCAACTTACTACTTACTACTATTATTATTTGTTATTATTATTATTATTATTATTATTATTTATTATTATTATTACTTGTCCTCTCCCTGATTTCCCATCCACCCCTCTCCTCGACACCTTTGTCAAAAATGGTATTACTTTTATTTTTTGAAATCATTATTATTATTATTACTGTTCTGACTTGTCCTGTTATCTTTCCATTATCATTATTACAAGTATTTATACCATTATCATTAATAAGGTTGCAGTTGTTGTAGTTGTAGCGGTAGTAGTTGTAGTAGTAGTAGTAGTAGTTGTAGTTGAAGTAGTAGACAGTGTAATAGTATCGATTGTTATTGAGTAATTGTTACGGAGATTTTTGAAGTAGTAGTTCATGTAAGTAGTAGCAGAAGTAGTAATGGTGTGGTAGTTACAGTAGTAGTAGTAGTCGTTGTTGGTGTAGTAATATCAGTAGTAGATGTTGTTGATGTAGATGTAGTAGAAGTGATTGTGGTGGTGGTAGTAGCAGTAGTAGTAGTAGTAGCAGTAGACGTTGTTGTATTAGTTGTAGCAAACGCTATAGTAGTATCAGTAGTGGTAGTCGTTGTAGTAGTATCAGTATTAGTAGACATTGTAGTAGTAGTAGTTGTGGTTGTGGCTGTAGTAGAAGCAGTAGTAGTTGTAATATAAGTAATTTTTTTGTAGTAGTAAATTGTGTAGCACTTGTGATTTATTATTATTGTTGTCAGTTATTACTGTTGTCCTTTCTCTCTTTTTACTCTCATATTTACTATCATACATTAATAAGCATTGTTGTTACTCCCTACCTCTGACTGGTTTCTTTCTATATGTTTTATCTATATCTGTGACACTTGCTTCATTTATTGACTGTTATTGTTCCTTATGTATGTAATCTGACCTGTCCACCAAGTTACCTTTACATGCATACACACACTCACACGCACACACTCAAGCACATACCAGTACCTGACTATATTGTTGTTGTTTTTGTTTTGTTTTTTGTTTCGTTGCTTTGTATTTGTTATTTGTTGACGTTTTCTTGTATTTGTATGATTTTTGCATATTCTAATAAAAAAAAAAAATGGTCTCAATTTCGAGCCCTGAGTAATGATAACTGACAATAATAATAATAAATCACAAGTGCTACACCAACTACTACTACAGAAAGTTACTTATATTACAACTACTACTGCTTCTACTACAGCCACAACCACGACTACTACTACTACAATGTCTACTAATACTGATACTACTACAACGACTACCACTACTGATACTACTATAGCGTTTGCTACAACTAATACAACAACGTCTACTACTACTACTACCACAATTACTTCTACTACATCTACTACTGATATTACTACACCAACAACGACTACTACTGTAACAACCACACCTTTACTACTTCTGCTACTACTATACCAATGACATCTACTACTACATGAACTACTACTTCAATAATCTTCATAACAATTACCCAATAACAATAATTCAATAACCATCGATACTATTACAATGACTACTACTTCAACTACTACTACCGCTACAACTACAACAACTGCAACCTTAATAATGATAATGGTATAAATACTTGTAATAATGATAATGAAAAGATTACAGGACAAGTCAGAACAGTAATAATAACAATGATAAATAAATGATGATGATAAAATATGTTTTTGTTAAAAAAAAAAGTAAAATTCCTTCAAATTTATGATCATTTTCAACACTTAAATAGAATTAGAATCGTCCTTTAACTAGCGATTGCATTTATACGTCTTTCTCTCAGTCCCCCATTTCTCTCTTCCCCTGTCTCGTGATGTCCCTCAGCGAGTGTGATTGCACATATCTGAGAGTGTTTCCACCTTTAATTGCTGGAGCATCTGAAGTGAAATTGGCTGCTTCACCTCTCTCTGAGGAGCACGACTGGGCCGCTTACGGATGAGTAAATTGTG
Source organism: Danio rerio (assembly GCF_052040795.2). Lineage (NCBI taxonomy): Eukaryota > Metazoa > Chordata > Actinopteri > Cypriniformes > Danionidae > Danio > Danio rerio. The sequence continues at coordinate 64,448,547 of NC_141023.1, forward strand.
CATAGGAGGAGTGTAATTGCCTGTTAGACTTGGAGCATTCTTAAGTTTCCTCAGCACAAAGTGCCGCACCATCTGCTCATCGTTATGCAGAAATACCTTTATGGATGAACGATTGCTTCCAATTACATTGAGCCATTGCGCCGGGGTGTTTCAGCTACTGGCACCATCATGTGGCGTGGGCTTTATTTTAGCTCCCTTAACTAGCTTGCGAAAACATAAGTGTCTAATATTTCACTTATTATGGGGGAAAACCAACAGGACATAATAGAACACAACAGTAGGGTTCTGGAAGCAAGAATCCATTACATTTTGTTTGTTTTTTTTCTCCATTGAGAAATACATTTATGATGATAAAACATTAGGCTTTCAAGGCAGACCTACCCTGAGCTCTGGGGTTGTTAGGTGATGATATATGCTTCTTCTGAAACCACAAGTCTGTGTGATTTCATTAAAACACCATTAAAATGGCAGTGGGGCTTCATTAAAGCTTCATTAAAAAACTAAACAGATATAAAAGCGTAGAGGAATTTAAAACTACATTACCCATAATCCTATAGAGTAGGGATGTCCCGATACAACATTTTAACTTCCGATACGATACCGATATTACAGCCTTCAGTACGAACCGATACCGATATTTATCCGATATCAGCACAAATTATGAATACTTTACTTTTACCTATTTTGTTGAGTGGAATGTATGAAAGGCTAGACAATCTGAGAACAAGTCAGCAACAGTAATTATGGAAAAAACAACCAATTTATTAAATATTGGTTGCATAAATGTGAACCTTTTACATAAGAATATATAAAAAAATTAAGAATAAATATTAAGACCCTGAAAAATATCTTAATTGAATAAACAAAAATACATTTTCAAAGTGCAAAATACTAATTAAAGGTCACTTCAGTTCTTCAATTTTTACCATCAGCAAATGGTAAAAACTGCTGAGAGCAGGAACATAAGAACACTGAAAAAAATTATTCGAAGGTGATTCCTTGGATTTACTCAATTTCTTTACGTTAAGAGGTTGTAAACAATTAATTTAGGCTGAATTTAAACAAACAAATTAAGTTGAACATTACTAAACTTAATTTGTTTGTTTAAATTCAACACAAACAAATTGTTTGCAACAGTTCTGCATGCAACACTTTTTTCAGTGAAATATATATATATATATTCAAATCGACAACTCTCACTCTGGAGAGTCACTTCGCGCATATCAGTAGGTGGCGGTAGTGCGTTTGGATGTCACCATACGAAAACAACAAGAAGAAGTATCACCGCGTGTTTTCGGCACGGTTTGGGAATTGGTTTTCCCAAGAGCTTGAATGTTATGCATGTTATGTTGTTGGCTATATGTTTCCTGTACATTTTATACTTTTACATTTTGAATAGGAGTACCAAAGTGAAGAAAGCTGTTTAAACTCAATTGGTAAAAAAAATGATGTTAACGTCCTACAGGTATTGCTTGGGGATCAGTTTTCTTAAAGGCCAAGGTTATTTTGTTGGCTAAATGTTTCTTATATTTTATATTACATATTACAGTTTTGGATATTATATAACATTTTGTATCAGAATATTAAAGAAGAAATTTGTTTAAATGTGATTGGTGCCTGCTAAAGGGTATAATAAAAGAATTACTAATAATTCTGACTTTAACTGTATATATATATATATACAGTTAAAGTCAGAATTATTAGCCCCCCTGTATTATTATTACCCCTGTTTATTTTTTTCCCAATTTCTGTTTAATGGAGGGAAGATTGTTTTTGCACATTTCTAATCATAATAGTTTTGAAAAACCTATTTCTAATAAATTATTTATTTTATCTTTCCCATGATGACAGTAAATAATATTTTACTTGATATTTTTCAGGACACTTTTATACAGCTTAAATTGACATTTAAAGGCTTAACTAGGTTAATAGGTGAACTAGGCAGGTTAGGGTAATTAGGCAAGTTATTGCATAATGATGGTTTGTTCTCTAGACTATTGAAAAAAAAAATTAGCTTAAAGAGGCTAATAATTTTGTCCCAAAAATGGTTTTTAAAAAATTAAAAACTGCTTTTATTCTAGCAAAAAAATAAATAAATAAGACTTTCTCCAGAAGAAAAAATATTATCAGACATACTGTGAAAATTTCCTTGCTCTGTTAAAAACCATTTGGGAAATATTTAAAAAAAGAAGAAAAAATCGAAAGGGGGCTAATAATTCTGACTTCAACTGTATATATATATATATATATATATATATATATATATATATATATATATTTATATTTATATATATTTTTTTTTCTGTCCTTTTTGTGTTGAATTACTTAATTTTAAATCTTGCTTCATAGTATTGCCATTTTAAAAATGTAATTTAAACAACAATATTGAACAAGAAATTTACTAGCTGATTTAACAAGACACAATTTTGTTAAAGTAAAGCTTTAGTGTTACATTGAGTAAATTAGAATCATTTTAATTAGAATAACACAATACAAACATGTTGAGTCAATTAGTTGCACAGAAGTTAGACTGACATATTGAAACCATGTTTTATCTACAAATGTGCTTTGTGTTCATACAACATGTTCAAAGCAGTTCAGGTTTGCTTGATTGGATTAGATGCATAAAGGGTGCCACGATTAAATCATGTTCATTCAACTAATTTTTTTTTTTTTGAGTGTTGAAGGAAGTTGGAGCAAAACACCAGCCCTCCAGGATTGGGTTTGGACACGCCTGCTGTAAACCAAGTATACAAGTCTGTTAGATTGTGTGTTTGTTTGTTTGTGCATGAGTATAACCTAGGTATTACAATTTGGGGTGGTTTACAAGGACATTCCAGTGTCCTTGTAATCCAAAACTCCTAAAAATACTTCTTACTAAGGTATTTTCAGGTTCAGAATTAGCTACAGGTTTCCTGTTAGGGTTGGGGTAGAGGGGTTAGGGGTAGTGTTATGCTAAGGCAATATACAATACCAATTGAGCATAGTGTCGTCAACACCACAGCCTACCTGAGTACTGTTGCTGACCATGTCCATGCCTTGATGGCCACAGTGTACCCATCTTCTGATGGCTACTTCCAGCAGAATACAGCGTGAATCACCTCAGACTGGTTTCTTGAACATGACAATGAGTTCACTGTGCTCAAATGGCCTCCATAGTCACCAGAACTCAGTCCAATAGAGCGCCTTTGGGATGTGGAACGAGAGATTCGCATCATGGATGTGCAGCCGACAAATCTGCAGTCAACATGGGATGAAATATCTGAGGAATATTTCCGAGGAGTAGTATATACATTACACCAATGGTCCTCGTAAACCACCAAAACAATTATCTGTGTGTCTTTAAAAATACAGGCCAATCTCCAGATGAAAAATATTGTATTTTAGTATGTTATATGTGCATGTATGTACGTACTGTAGGTAACCACTCGTTTGAAACAGTGTACAGTAGCAGGTTGTATTTTTAACACAGCCATTAATATACATATTATTTTGCAACAGCATTTAAGCTAGTATACAGGGCATAACCCTGATCCGAACTATAAGAGGATGTACTGGCTGCGAAAATGAATTAATGGATGGCTGAATAAATGCAAAGCCTGTTTGAATTTAGACTGCATGTTTTATAGCGGGAAACAGCAAAGAGGGAGATAGCAAATGGAAGACTTCATGGAGATAGACAGCTCTGAGAAACGATTTCTTGGTAGTGTTTTGTTGAATAATAAAAAGATACACAGGTTATTGAAAAAAAAAATAGCACAACATGGGGGATATTTCACCAAAATGGTTTAAAACCTATTAAAAGTGAGAGCGTTTCTGTTTATCATTTTTATAAGAGCAGCATTTTGGTAGGAATTAATATTTGCGTGAGCTATTAATATAATAATGATATATGAGCTCATTGCTGCGAATTGAAGAAGTAATGGAGGCAATTAAACAGAGGAGCAACACTAGCCTGCTGTTTTTGAGCACCTTATTTTTGTGGACAGGAGTAAAAAGAGGATTTGTGCAGCTCAGAGACGATGACTTCCTTCCAGCTGGATTATCACTCAAATTTCTATCTAGAAAGCCCTCAGAGTTCAACACACAGCCCATCAATAACATGTCTGTGCATGCCTGCGGCGATATAAACAATTGCACCACCTTGACAGAACACCTGCAGGAGACAACCCTACCTTATTCATTCTGTCTCAGCTCAAAGAGGATTAAGATCAGAAGAGGATTCAACCTTTAGTCAGATTCTATAATAGTGAATCAGTAACTGTCCACTGTGCTTGGTTTCGATGCAGGAACCCAATGCGCACTTCAAATATATACTTTATTGGTGATGGGATAGCACATGCGTTTTTAAAATTGCTTCAAGTGTTCACAGTTAGCTGATGATGGATTAAAAAGCTTGTTTGGCATACTGTCCCGGGGGAGAGCCCTAAGCTCAAAAGATCCTTGAGCCCGGGGGTCCCTCCCATATGCAAGGTGAGAGGGGAGTTTGAGCTTGAGAACTCCCTTGCTGTAGTAGCTAGTAAACAGATAGGGAATTCTCTTAAGAGATAACTACTTAAGGCTGATTTGTACTTCTGCGTCAAACGCCGGTGTATGCTACGGCGCTGACGCATAGCCCTTCGGCGTCGCTGACGTGCACCTCTCAATGTAACTACATGTCACAATGACATGTAGCGCAAGCTCTGTGATTGGTCGGCTTGGTAGCGCTGACGAGTCTGGGCGGGACTGAGAGCTGTGCGAATGGCACGAGCCCAATGGAGCGATTGTTTACAAGTGTGGAGTCCCGTAAAGGAGCTCCGGATGGAAAGTTTTGTTTTGTGTTTACCTCATAGTTAAAGTTGTTGCACGTCCGCCGGTTCCTGCCTCGAAATGAGCGAGTTTGAGCCACTTGTACGACCAGGAAGTGTTCAGGAAAAGCAAAACAGCAGCGAAGAAAGTCGACGCAGAGGAACATTTACACCTCACTGCCAACTAGCGTTTCAGAAGTGTTAATGCAGACCAACAGAGACAGCAGCAGAAGTATAAATGCACAGCTACGCGCGTTGCATGCGCTGTGGTTACGCCGGTCACTTGACGCAGAAGTATAAACCAGGCTTTACTAGGAGCATGTCTATGGTGCTGATTTGGATTAGTCAATTAACTTAATGCCTAGTTCAGACTGCGTGATTTTAGCCCCGATTTTGGCACGCCGACAGGTTTTGAGAAATCGCCGACAAATGCCTGAAATCACCGGCAAATCGCTGCTCGTGCACGTGAGTGACAATCACACAGTGTGAACTATCAAAGACGCGATCTGAGAGAATCGCTGATGAGTCGCCGATGTCTGTGAGATATTTGGTGTGCTAAACGTCTGGAGCTGTCGGCGATTCAAATCATGCCGTGTGAATTGAGTTTTGAATGAAAATAACATCAGCCTACAGCCAATGAGAGAGCGGCATTCACTTGTGTATGCGTGTGTGTATACCTGCTGCAGGCCAGCGGGAGGCTGGAGGAGAAGTTAAAAGCGCTCTTTTTCGGTTTATTTGGACCCACGAAATGGAGGAAAAACTAGTGGAGGTTTGACAGGACTCAGGAGCACCCGTTTCATACAGTAAGAGAGATTCGTTTATTATCAACGTTGAGGAGAAATGGCTAATTCCCTTTAAACCCAGGTGAGCAAACATGTACATGTTCTACCCCATTAAAGGCTTCTTTCTCATTATGTAGTTAATAACAAAAGATATACAACGTGTTTTTGGCTGTGAGACGTAGTTTGGACGAAGTTGTCTGCGATTCTTCCTATATTAAAGTCATGCAATGTTAAAGTCCCTGTCGCCGATCCATCTTGCAGTGTAAACAAAGCAGCGACGAAACGCTAGCCCAGATAGTCAAGCAGTGTGAAAACATCTGTGACACGACTACTTTGAAAATCACGCAGTCTGAACTCAGCATTAGTTGCATGTCTTTGGACGGTGGGAGGAATCCGGGGGAAACCCACGTGAGCACGGGGAGAACGTGTAAACAGAAACGTCGGCTGGCTTGGTGAGGACTAGAACCAGTGACGTTCCTGCTGTGAGGCAACCACCGTGACACCCGTCTAGGAAAGGAGAAGGAGTACGGGTGGAAGTGTCACGACTGTCAGTGACCACCTGAGGGCGCTGTAGTTCAACCGACTCAGAGTATGAACTACAGCACCCAAAAAGACTACAACTCCATACATACCACACTCATACACTGATTGTATTCACAGCTGTCTACGTTTCTGTTGATTATCTGGACTATATTCTATCATTGCACCACTGTTTGTGATCGCGTCGGTTGTCTTTCTTGTCTCCGTATCCAGTTAGTCTAGTATTTCGAGTTTGTTGTTCCTGATCTTGTTCTTGTATCCTGCTAAAGTCTAGTTCGCGTTAACCTGTCTTAGTTTCTCGTTTTGCTGTTTATTTGTTACTTTGCTCTTTGCATTTTTAGATTT
>NC_141023.1:64462500-64517500 GCF_052040795.2 Danio rerio
ATGAATTGGAATTGATGCAAGTGACGCGTGTAGGTTACGTGATCATGACAAATGGCAGATGTAGTACATCTAAAATGCATTCATGCTGCTCACATTCATACTGTATAAAACAGGGGTGCCAAACTTGGTCCTGGAGGGCTGGTGTCCTGCATATTTTAGTTTCAACCCCAATAAAACACACCCAGGGCCGGCGCGTCCATAGAGGAAACCTAGGTGGCCGCCTTGGACGGCAGAATAGAGAGGGCGGCGTCCGCGACACCTCCCTCACCTCCCGCGTTCTCAGCAGTTATATCTACGCCTAGGGCGGCAGAATAGAGAGGGCGGCGTCCGTGACACCTCCCTCACCACCCGCGTCCTAAGTTATCCGCTTGTTAAGTGTGACGTCACGTGAAGCGGCTTCCGGGTCCAAGCGCTCTATTCAACTGTATGGGAAGACTAATGCAATGGTAATAATAAACGTTTACAAAGCGATTTAATACTTTCGAAAGTCACGATCGCAGTATGTATGTCCATGCCTAATATCCGATGGCCAGAAAGTGATTCATTGTTTTATAAATTGTTAAATTTTTGGTTTTTGTTATGCAGCAAGCCCAGAGATTGTTGTGTACACTATGACTTTATATAAAATTAACTTTAATGTGTGATAGGAATAAAACGTGATCATAAACGAATGATCTCTCCACTCAAATGAATGGCAGCTTGGACCCTGAAACAGTATTACATACGTCACAAACACGTCATCACTTAACAATCGGATAGCCGCAAATATCCCCCCCACCCCCGGTCCTCAATTTGATAACCGGTCACTTTCGTTTTCACTTTCGGATTGAGAGCGACGTGATCGTCCGTTGCCTAGAGCGGCAGTTCAGCTTGCTCCGGACCTGCCTGAACCAGCTAATCAACTCCTTTCTAGGTTTAATAATAACTTCCAGGCAGGTGTGTTGAAGGATGTTGAAGCTAAACTGTGCAGGACACTGGCTCTCCAGAACTGAGTTTGGGCAGCCCTGGTAAAGAACATACTTTTCTAACAATTGAGTAGCAAATTCAAATTCAAATGCAGCATCTACTGAGTAGCGGTCAGTACCAGGATGGAAGACTACATGGGAAAGCTAGGCTGCTGCCGGAGTGTTAGTGAGGGCAGCAGGGGGCGCACAACCTGTGGTCTGTGTGGGTCCTAATGCCCCAGTATAGTGACAGGGACTCTATACTGCTCAGTGAGTGCTGTCTTGCGGATGAGACGTTAAACTGAGGTCATGACTCTCTGTGGTCGTTAAAAATCCCAGGATGTCCTTCAAAAAAGAGAAGGGGTTCAACCTCGGCATCCTGGCCAAATCTGCCCACTGGCCTCTGTCTATCATGGCCTCCTAACCATCACTATACCATAATTGGCTTCATTTGTGGTGTGCGGTCTGCCTATGACGGCAAATCAATGCCAATATTAATCGAGCGCAGCGGTGATGTTTGCGCGCGAGGAGAAGTGAACCGTGAGCAGATTACAGGTCTACACGCGAGAAAACTACAGCTCGCGAGCGCATAGGGGATCTTCACGTCATTATTTTAGAAGATTAATTATCATTATTTGACTGTTTCTCGAGATTGAATTCCCATAAAGTTCATAAAGTTCTCAGAAAGTTTCTTATGATTATGACTTGCAAATTGTATATATATTTAATGGCGTGATCTTTTAACCTGCGTCCAATCCCGGCTAACTTCCGGAAAGGCAGAGTAGCCAATAGCGTTAGAGATAACAAGTACACCAAGTCCCGCCCCAGGACTGACAAAAATCAAATCTGTTTCGAGCGAGCAGAGAGAAGAACCAGCGAGCGAGCGGAGAGAACTGATCGCGCGCACGCGCTGTAGGCATGACCTCGCTCGCGAGAGCGTCCATCGTGCGCACAGATGATGATGTGCGCGCGCGGGACTTGTTTTCTCGCGCTGGATCAGTTGAGCGCGTGCGTGAAGATCCACTATGCGCTCGCGAGCTGTAGTTTTCTCGCGTGTAGACCTGTAATCTGCTCACGGTTCACTTCTCCTCGCGCGCAAACATCACCGCTGCGCTCGATTAATATTGGCATTGATTTGCCGCCATATCTGCCACAATATGGCTCCCGTCGTGTCATCCAGGTGGATGCTGCACACTGGTGGTGGATGAGATTTTCCCAAATGCGAAAAGCGCTTTGAGTGTGCAGAAAAGTGCTATATAAATGTAAGGAATTATTAATTATGATTATTATTATTATTATTTCCGATGCAACCTAAGTATATTTTGGCATTATTAAGAATTTTTAGAGCAAACAAGTGTATCTTTTAATTCATTCAAAATGGCATTTGAGGCGAGGCAGTGGCGCGGTAGGTAGTGCTGTCGCCTCACAGCAAGAAGGTCGCTGGTTCGAACCTAGGCTTATTTAGTGTTTCTGTGTGGAGTTTGCATGTTCTCCCTGCCTTCGCGTGGGTTTCCTCCGGGTGCTCCGGTTTCCCCCACAATCCAAAGACATTAATGAATTGGGTAGGTTAAATTGTCCATAGTGTATGAGTGTGTGTGTGGATGTTTCCCAGAGATGGGTTGCAGCTGGAAGGGCATCTGCTGTGTAAAAACTTGCTGGATAAGTTGGCGGTTCATTCCGCTGTGGCAACCCCGGATTAATAAAGGGACTAAGCCGACAAGAAAATGAATGAATGAAAAATGGCATTTGTGGCTTATGGTCATGCTTTAAAAATAACTTGTTTTAAAAATTTCAGAACACCTTAGCAACTGAACATAAAACATCCTGACAACCATCAAAAAACCCCAAATCACAATTTGGTGGTCATTATTTTGTCCTAATAATCATTATATTTACATCAGTAAATGCCAACTCTAGTTCTTGTGGAGAGTTGGGGAGTTTTTAGTGAAATTCTGGCTAATTGCTAACTCAAGGTGACACACAAATCTGTTTTATAAGATAGTATTTTAATTGGTGCATACAGACTGTACAGTATTTTGTGAAATATTCAATGCGGATTAGTCAATATATGTGTGGGCAGGTTTAATGAGTTATTGATACCGCAGCGTGATGCCCACCATAAGTCACGGAAGCCACAAGCTCCTTCTGTCGATAGATTCCACACACACACACACGCGCGCGCGCGCTCACACGCAGAGTAATATTTTCATTTCTCAGTGTGTAACTCTGTATGCAGCAGCAGTCTGTGGTGGAGAGGGAGTTTCAGAGCTGCTGCATAATAATTGGATTTTGAACTGGTTTTCCCTTAGAGTTTAAATGTGGGCTTTCTGTCAAGTTGGCTTTAGTGCCCTGGCTTTAATTTCTTACTTTTCATTGCTTACAGACCTGTGGCAACTTATCCGATCTTCCCATCCCAGAGAGACCTCCAAAACATCAAAAAGACGGCCTAATATAATTTTATTCAATATATATAAGGAGCTCACTGTATTTCCCTTTAGACCGGCTCACCAGGGGTAATTCCGGTCTGATCTGCTGGACACAAAATAAAAACTAGGATTTGAGGAAAATACAATCTTGGGGAATAGATGATTGTGTGATTGTGTTTGTTAACATATCATTAATAGTCTTTATTATGCTTTTCAGGGGCGAGGCAGTGGCGCAGTAGGTAGTGCTGTCGCCTCACAGCAAGAAGGTTGCTGGTTCGAACCTCGGCTCAGTTGGTCTTTCTGTGTGGAGTTTGCATGTTCTCCCTGCCTTCGCGTGGGTTTCCTCTGGGTGCTCCGGTTTCCCAGTTTTCCACAGTCCAAAGACATGCGGTACAGGTGAATTGGGTAGGCTAAATTGTCCGTAGTGTGTGTGAATATGTGTGTGGATCTCTCCCAGAGATGGGTTGCGGCTTCCGCTGCGTAAAAAAAAAGGGCATCCGCTGCGTAAAAAAACTTGCTGGATAAGTTGGTGGTTCATTCCGCTGTGGCGACCCCGGATTAATAAAGGGACTAAGCCGACAAGAAAATGAATGAATGGATTATGTTGTTCAGGTTTGATCATATGGTTATTTATTTTCTAGGAGATTTAATCAATTTAAGATAATGTATTTTTTCCTCACTGTTTAGTTAAGGCAGGTGTAGGCATCCTAGTTACCTGGTGCTGAAAAAGAACCTGTAGCGTAGCAAACATTCACGTATTGTGTCTATATTAAGCTATTATATGCTGTGAGAGACTAGTGATGTTCTTGATCAGGGGTGCCCAAAGTCAGTCCTGGAGGGTCGGTGATGCATCTACTAAAAAAAACTGCTTAAACCAGCCTAGGCTGGTTTTAGATGGTTGACCAGGCAGGTTTTAGAGGGGAGTTGGCCATTTCCAGGCTGGTTTTCAGCCATTTCCAGCCTGGTCTTAGCTAGTCAGGCTGGGAGATGACCAGCTAAGACCAGCATGATCAGCCTAGCCAGGCTGGGAGCCCAGCCAAAACCAGCTATGTCCAGCTTTAACCAGGAAATTTTAGCTGGATTTAGCTGGTCATTTTCCAGCCTGACCAGCTAAGACAAGGCTGAAAATGGCCAAAACCCCTATAAAACCAGACTGGTCAACCAGCTAAAACCAGTCAACTAGGCTGTTTTAAGCTGGATTTTTCAGCAGTGGTCCTGCTGACTTTAGCTCCAAGTTGCTTAAACACAGTTTTTAGTATAGCTAGTAAGAGCTTGATTAGCTTGATCAGGTGTGTTTGATTAGGGTTGGAGCTAAACTCTCCAGGACACCAGCCCTCCAGGACCGAGTGTGGACACCCCTGTCCTTGATAAAGTAGTGGTGTCCTGCAAGAGATTTTTGGTATTCTGTGGTCGAAGATTTGCCTAAAACCCTACTCAAGAGTTCACGCTTAACTGATGATTGGTGATAAAGCCTGTTTGGCATGCTGTCCCAGGAGAGAGACCTGAGCTTATGAGATCCCTGAGCCCTGGGCTTCCTCCTGTTTGCAGGGCGAGAGGGAAGTTTGAGCTCAGGTAAATCTTGATGAACTCCCCCATCTCATTTTGGGCTAATGACAGATATGGACGGCTGAGGAGAGGTGTTACGCCCCGTGTGGCTCGGAGGATGAAAAAGGGCTTAACATAATTATGACAACCCAATATTTTAAGAATTCCTCTGAGATGTTAACTGCTATGAATCAACACAGACAACGACGTTGCAAAAAAACTGGTTCGCTTTATTACAATAAAGATAAAGAAGTGAATATTTAAATCACCCAAAGTATATTTACAAATATGTACAATAAAACAAAATGCAAATGCAAAAAGTAAACAAAAATACCTGATGGAGGGAAGGAGAATAAGCGGTGCCAAATCAAAGAAAATAACAAATTAAACACCCGCTAACTAATCCCTCCCCCAACTCTAAATAACTAAAGAGAAATATGTAAATAAGGAAAAAAACATCTTCAGCGTCACACGCCCCTTACTCAACTGCACTGACTGGAACAAACATACATATGGTAGCACCCGCCTCTTACCTAGTGGAATAACAAAAAAATCTACTACGTGTGTGTAAAATGTAAGTCACGTGACATACTTCCCTTCACTTCCCTCTTGGTATTTTTAAATCACAAAAACTCTTTAAAGCGAACCCGAGCACAAGATAGGTACCAAAAGTTACAAAAACACAGCAGCAACAAGCAACATGGATCCCCCTCTCATCTGGGCTGAGTCATCACTGGAGCGTTTAAATAACACCCATCCTCTTCTGATTGGTCCACTCGGGAGAACTCTGCCAACCAATCGGAACACCTAGATTTTAGAAGTATAGGAGACAGCAAATAGAAACAGAGAGGGGAGGAGAGAACAACAGAGCAACACCCCCAGGCATGTAACACCCCACCACTTAAAATCAAACATTATACTCTCAATAATAATGTTTGTACAAGAGAAAGAATGAGTTAGTTACACTCTTGAAAGTGCATCAGCGACCACATTGTCCACTCCTTTCTTGTGCCGAATCTCAATATTGTAGTTTTGAACTACTAAAGCCCACCGCATCAGCCTTTGATTCTGGTTATACATTCGACACAAGAAGGTGAGAGGATTGTGGTCTGTGTATACGATGACTGGATAGGTGGCACACCCAACATACACCTCAAAATGTTGCAACGCCAACAACAACGCCAAAGCCTCCTTCTCAATGGTTGAATAGTTACACTGGTGCTTATTAAATTTCCTAGAGAAAAAACAAATTGGATGGTCAATCCCTTCTCCATCTTCCTGCAACAACACAGCTCCTGCCCCGACTGCGCTGGCATCCACCTCCAACTTGAAAGGAAGAGTAAAGTTAGGAGCGGCCAACACTGGTGAACTACACAGTAGCTGTTTGATCGTTTCAAAAGCAGCCTGACTTTCTGCTGTCCAAACAAAACTTTTTGACGGGCTAAGGAGATCAGTCAGTGGTTTAGCCACAGATGAAAAGTTCCTACAGAAACTTCTGTAATACCCTGACATACCCAAGAACCTCCTTAACTCGCGTCGAGTACTGGGTGCTGGAAATTCTTGAATGGCAGCCACTTTTGCCTCTACAGGGCGAACCTCACCTTTTCCTACCTTTTTACCCAAGTAGTTTACTGTAGCTTTACCAAATTCACACTTTGACAAGTTTAAAGTCAAGGATGCATTAGAGAGTCGCTGAAAAACTTTAGTCAACACAGACAAATGCTCTGGCCAAGTTGATGTATAAATAACTAAATCATCCAGATATGCCTCGCAGTTAGATACATCAGCTAGCACCATGTTAACTAACCTTTGAAATGTTGCTGGGGCATTTCGCAGGCCAAAAGCCATAACATTATACTGCAGAAAGGCATCAGGTGTCACAAAAGCTGAAATGTCTGAAGCTCTTGATGTCAACGGCACTTGATAATAGCCTTTAAGCATATCTAGCTTGGTAACAAAAACAGCAGACCCCACATTATCAATGCAGTCATCCATCCTTGGAAGTGGAAAACAATCAGGTACAGTTACAGAATTAACTTTACGATAATCTGTACAAAATCTAAAAGTTCCATCAGCTTTTGGTACAAGAACACAAGGAGAACTCCAAGGACTAGCACTGGGTTTTGCAAAACCCTCACTCAACAAATAGTCCACTTCCTGTCTCATGGCAGTTCTCTTAACATTATCCAAACGATAAGGATGTTGTTTTATAGGGGTGGCATTACCAACATCGATATCGTGATAAACTACACTAGTTTGTTTTGGTATGTCACCAAAGATCTGAGGAAAATTCTGAATGAGTGTGACTAATTCTGTTATCTGATCTTTTTCCAGATGACTCAGAAACTTAGGAAGGTCAGTTAGAATCTCAGAATTACTTAAACGAGCAAAAGGCATTGGATCAACTTGCACTTTAACTTCATCCATCTCAAGCTCATCATCCTGAGAAAAAGGCAACACAGTCTCGCAGTTCACCGCAATGGCAGACACTGCAGGCTCTGTGTTCACTTTTGAACAGGGAGATGGCGCTTCCTTCCTAGAATGATAGGCTTTAAGCATGTTAATGTGGCAAATGCGTTTTTGTCTTTTCCGATCTGGTGTCTTAATGATGTAATCAGTCTCACCTCTCTTACCCAGCACTTCATACGGACCAGCAAAACGTGCAGACAATGCAGACCCTGGAATTGGTAACAAGACAAGAACATTATCCCCTACAGAAAAGGATCGTGAGACAGATGCCTTATCAAAGTGATGCTTCATTCGTACTTGAGCTTTTGAAAGAGCATCTTTAGCTTGAGCACAAGCTTCCTGCACACGCTCACGAAAACGGGCCACATAATCAAGAACATTCTCCTTTGAACTCAGGTGATTGTTCAGCCCAAGCATTTGTTCTTTTAGAACCTTCAATGGGCCTCGAACACTATGGCCAAAGACCAATTCAGCGGGACTAAATCGTAGAGACTCTTGTGGAATCTCCCGAATAGCAAACAAAACAAAGGGTACACCCTCGTCCCACTCATTTCCTGTATCCCAACAGTATTTCTTCAGCATACATTTAAGTGTCTGATGAAATCTTTCTAGCACACCTTGACTCTCAGGATGGTACGGGCTAGAAACACGATGTTGAATACCTAAGGAACTAAACGTTTGCGTAAACAACTTAGACATAAAGTTAGTTCCTTGGTCAGTTTGTATGATTTTGGGCAAACCAAAGGTGGAAAAAAACTTGACCAAAGCCTTAACCACTGCCTTAGATGTTATTTTCCTCAGCGGTATTGCTTCAGGGTAGCGAGTAGCTACACACATTACCGTGAGCAAAAACTCATTGCCAGATTTTGTTTTTGGAAGTGGCCCAACACAGTCCACAATGACGTGTTCAAAAGGTTCACCAATAGCAGGAATGGGAACTAATGGCGCAGGAGGGATTACCTGATTAGGTTTCCCCATGACTTGACAGACAGAACATGTACGGCAATAAGCAGCTACCTCTCGTTTTAGACCAGGCCAGAAGAAATGATGTAGAACACGGTTATAGGTTTTTGTAACACCTAAGTGTCCAGACATGGCATGATCATGGGCCAGGGAAAGAATAGATGCACGATACTCAACAGGAACTACTATTTGACAAACAGCAGCACATTCTTCACTATCTGAACCCCTTGGCTTCCACTTACGCATCAATAAACTATCCTCCAGAAAATACAGTGTACTTCCTTTCCTATTATTCACTGCCTCAAAACACTTTTCTAAAGTGGCATCACGCTGCTGGGCTTCAATTAGCTTATCACGGGTAATGGGTAATGAAGGTAGAGGTAAACTACTAACCTTTCCAGTTCCTGTTTCCTCACTACGGTGGTTTGCTGCATTGATAATGTTGTCATCTGTGCACATAAATGTATCATCAAGTGTAAAGTCTGTCCCCATCTTCCTTGTTTGAGCACGAGTTAAAACACACGCCGGAAATGCTTCAGGATACTCCTGAGTGAACTGTTCTGAAATAGAAGTTATAACAGGCCTGTCCAATACTTCCAACACCGGTATCACGTTACCACCAGCCAGATCGTTACCTAAAATCACATCAACACCAGGCACAGGCAAAGCAGGTCGCACACCTACATCAACAAATCCAGTGAACAAATCAGTTTGTAAATACACTCGATGTAATGGCACCTTCACAACTTCCATACTGATACCTTGCACTAAAATACTGGAACCAGTGTAGGAGTCATCAGAGAATGATAATACATCCCCACGTATAAATGAGCGGGCTGCTCCCGTGTCCCTCAACACGTGGACTCCAACTCGATCACCTGGTTGGTCACTGAAAGATACAAACCCATCAGATAAGAATGGCTCATAAGCAGAGTCAACAGCAATTGGCATTGTTTTAATCAACCCAATAGGCTGTGGACTGTTAGAATTTAGTTGTTTCTTTTTCAACAGGCCACAATCGGCAATTAAATGACCAATTTTTCGGCAATAAAAGCATTCGCGCTTTTCTCTGGGCTGCTCTACTTTTGGTTTTAACTGAGGTGCAGGCCGTAAAGAAACAGCAGAACTACTTTTATCCCCATGAGCAGAACTGAACACCCCTTTGTGTGTCAGAGCAAACTCATCTGCTAACACAGCAGCAGAGGCCAAAGTTGTAACTTTCTGCTCATTCAAATACAACACAGTTCGCTCTGGCACACATTTCTTAAAATCTTCAAGGAGCATTAACTCACGCAACGTAGAAAAATCCTCTGCCTGACTTGAAGCACACCACTTATCAAATAACACTCCCTTTTCCCGTGCAAATTCCACATAAGTCTGATTACTGCTCTTCCTGTGGTTTCTAAATTTCTGCCGGTAGGCTTCAGGCACTAACTCATATGCACGCAAAATAGATGCCTTCACGGTCTCATATTTCAAACTGTCTTCCAAAGACAGTGTGGAAAACACTTCCATAGCTTTCCCAACTAATCTGCATTGCAACAGCAATGTCCACACTTCTTTTGGCCAGCTCAACGAAGCAGCAATTCTCTCAAACACACAAAAATAACTGTCCACTTCCATTTCTCTAAATAATGGCACTAATGAAATGTTTTTACTTACATCAAACGTAGAGTTAGTCGAAACACATGGTGCTGTTGGTTTACCAGTCGAGTCAGAAGCAGGCAGGCCAGTAGAGACAGATGAAAGCTTCCTCTCCTCTAACTCTAATCGTTTCATCTGTACCTCTTTCTCAGACTGAATTTCGAGCCGTCGGATTTCGAGCCGCAGATCAAATTCAGCACGTCGGACTTGAGCTCTTTCCTCCGCTTCAATGCGAAGCCGAGCAAGACGAAGCTTCAACTGCGCATCCACTTTAGCACCCGGTGACACCGGAGAAAATGCTTCAAAGGGGGGAAGACCTGTTTTAGCTTTTGCCTCCACATCCACGTCAACATGCCCATCCACCACACTGTTTGAATCAGCGCCTTCTTCTAAATTATGTTCACTAATTTGATCTGCTTCTCTAACCGCTTCAGGCACACTGAAAATATTTTGTTCTGCCAATCCATTCAAAACAGCAGCTTTAATCTCACGTTTTAACAATTGCCGATTAACAGAGACTTGGAAGTGATCAGCTAATAGTAACAAATCGTCTTTACGAAATTTATCGATGAGATCCAATGATGGATTCTCAATAAACTGAAGCACCAATGAAGACATCGTGAGCTTAACGTTAACAACCAACTACACAGGAATATCAAACTTGTAACACTCACCTATCATCAATATTTCCACAAAGTTTGTGTTGGGTCACAGCAGCTACTCCCAGGGAAAAAATACAGGCTATCAAAAGTATCCGGGCTTCCTCTACACAAAAGGAAGGATCCCGGACGAGCCCCCAAATTATGTTACGCCCCGTGTGGCTCGGAGGATGAAAAAGGGCTTAACATAATTATGACAACCCAATATTTTAAGAATTCCTCTGAGATGTTAACTGCTATGAATCAACACAGACAACGACGTTGCAAAAAAACTGGTTCGCTTTATTACAATAAAGATAAAGAAGTGAATATTTAAATCACCCAAAGTATATTTACAAATATGTACAATAAAACAAAATGCAAATGCAAAAAGTAAACAAAAATACCTGATGGAGGGAAGGAGAATAAGCGGTGCCAAATCAAAGAAAATAACAAATTAAACACCCGCTAACTAATCCCTCCCCCAACTCTAAATAACTAAAGAGAAATATGTAAATAAGGAAAAAAACATCTTCAGCGTCACACGCCCCTTACTCAACTGCACTGACTGGAACAAACATACATATGGTAGCACCCGCCTCTTACCTAGTGGAATAACAAAAAAATCTACTACGTGTGTGTAAAATGTAAGTCACGTGACATACTTCCCTTCACTTCCCTCTTGGTATTTTTAAATCACAAAAACTCTTTAAAGCGAACCCGAGCACAAGATAGGTACCAAAAGTTACAAAAACACAGCAGCAACAAGCAACATGGATCCCCCTCTCATCT
Organism: Danio rerio; assembly: GCF_052040795.2. Lineage (NCBI taxonomy): Eukaryota > Metazoa > Chordata > Actinopteri > Cypriniformes > Danionidae > Danio > Danio rerio. Next base: position 64,473,922 of record NC_141023.1, read on the forward strand.
GGGCTGAGTCATCACTGGAGCGTTTAAATAACACCCATCCTCTTCTGATTGGTCCACTCGGGAGAACTCTGCCAACCAATCGGAACACCTAGATTTTAGAAGTATAGGAGACAGCAAATAGAAACAGAGAGGGGAGGAGAGAACAACAGAGCAACACCCCCAGGCATGTAACAAGAGGCATACACGCTAAGAGCTTGGCTATGCTATCAATTTTGATATGTTCAGCTTACTTCCATTGCATGTTTTTAGACTGTGCCCTGCTAAAAAATCCAGCTTAAACCAGCCTAAGCTGGTTGGCTGGTTTTAGCTGGTCGACCAGCCTGGTATTAGAGGTCCATTTCCAGGCTGATTTTCAGCCATTTCCAGCCTGGTCTTAGCTGGTCATTTTCAAACTGCTGGTCAACACCAACTAAAACCAGCTTGACCAGCCTGATTTAAGATGGACACAGCTGGTTTTAGCTGGGCTCCTAGCCTGATTGGGCCGGTCAAGCTGGTTTTAGCTGGTTATCTCCCAGCCTGACCAGCTAAGACCAGGCTGGAAATTGCTGGAAACCAGCCTAGAAATGGCCAAAACCCCTCTAAAACCAGGCTGGTTAACCAGTTTAAACCAGCCAATGCTGGTTTAAGCTGTTTTTTTCAACAGGGAGGAACTCAGCAGAGGACTAACCTCTTGTGCCATGATACGATTGCTTACACATTGTATGTAAAGAACTACTGATAAAATGTCAATGAACATAGTTTATTCTTAGTAGAGTCATGATTTTGTTCTATATTCTTATCCACTTATTTGGCTAAGTGCAGCTGTGCATGACAGTCATAAGGATATTAGAGACAAAAGACAAAAATAGCAACATGTTCACGTTAAAGGCTACAGCAGATTAGCTTTGACCTTAATAATATGCTTGGATCTCGCTATAAACACTGAGATCAAAACCTTCATTAACTAAATCAACATTTCAACACTTTTCAAAGGGAAGAGCAGAGTGCCTGGACGATTGAAGAGAAGGTCAGACTAGATAAGCTGTGCTTCAAGAGTACATTTGACTTTTTTAGTTATTTGATATTTTATATAAACAGACATTGATTGAGCAGAAGGTGGCTTCTTAAAGGGTCACGAAACACCAAAACACATGTGTTGAGCTGTTGACACATGTGTTGAGCTGTTGAGCTGTTGTCCCACACTGCTAATACCACTATTAGGACACCTATATTTCACTAAAAAGTGTAAATTGGTTGTTTTTGCGTTATTTCGAGCAAATTTGTACTTCCGGTTTGAAACGAATTTTTGAAGCTGCGTCACGGTCATGAGATAATAGCGTGTATTCCAGCGTGCAGACTGGACGCCTGTGCCAGTGTGTGTCTTATTACGTCTTACAGTGTGCTGCATTAATGCATGAGTAAGGCTTGGTTCAAACCAATCAGCGCGCTCTATTGTGCAACTTCATTAATATTCATTACTGTCAGAGTGTAGACGACAGAGACGCCACGTTGTGTTGGCAAAACAAGCGTGAAGTGTTGCTTTTATAGTTTGCTGCCGTTAAGTTTCGTTTTCATTTTCTGTCTGTGAGAGCTCAGCTGGATCACGTGTGGATTAACAGTGTACACGACGCTCGACAACAATAACTTACGTGTCTAAGGAGGATTATTGTTTACCTGAGAGCTGTTCTCATCTGCAAACGCTGAGATCCGGATTCGCTTGTAGTCTCCTCTTAATAAAGACGCGGCTCTAGTTGCTGGTGATTGTCCTGTCTCTACAGATTTGGTAAGTGAGCGACCAGTGCTCTTTGTTTATTCAGTTCGTATTTTATTCGTATCAAACAAACTATTGCACCAAGTGTAAACAAGTTAGCACTAACAGTTACAACCAAACTATAACCTCGAGTTGGATTTTGAGACCGGAATAACACACGCGGCTTTCTGACGCTACCTGCCGTGTGCATCTAAGTTTCCGGGAAATGCTGAGTTTTTTTTCTCTCATTCGCCGTGCGGTATCAAACATTGCATGAAAAATACACGCTTAGAGAAGATCCTCGAATCAAATATCACGTTTGTCGGAAGGGGCATGAATGAATTCCCTGAATGAAAGAGCCAAACTGCAGTTAAAATCCACCATTTAATAATTTGGCAAATAATTTGAGTACAGATGTCCATGTAAACACAGTCACTTTGTCCCCTGTGTGTGTGTGTGTGTGTGTGTGTGTATTTTGACTCTGAAACTCAGCGCGCCCAAATAGACACTCCCACACCACGCCTCTTTTCTTCCTCCGACACTCCCCCCTAAAAAAGCTGGACACGCCCACTTTTCTGACTTTTTCCAAAGTAGAGGTGTGAAAACACCCACAATGTGACTGTGTATACATGGACATCTGTAGTCGAATTATTTGCCATATTATTAAATGGTGGACCTTAACTGCAGTTGGGCTCTTTCATTCAGGAAATTCATTCATGTCCCTCGCGACAAACGAGATATTTGATTCGAGGAGCTGCCCTAAGCGTGTATTTTTCATGCAATGTTTGATACCACACGGTAAACTCAGCATTTCCCGAAAACTTAGATGCACTCGGCAGGTAGCGTCAGAAAGCCGCGTGTGTTATTCCGGTCACAAAATCCAACACGAGGTTATAGTTTGGTTGTAGTGCTAACTTGTTTACACTCGGTGCAATAGTTTTTTCGATACGAATAAAATACGAACTGAATAAACAAAGAGCACTGCTCGCTCACTTACCAAATCTGTAGAGACAGAACAATCACCAGCAACTAGAGCCGCGTCTTTATTAAGAGGAGACTACAAGCGAATCCGGATCTCAGGTAAACAATAATCCTCCTTAGACACGTAAGTTATTGTTGTCGAGCGTCGCGTACACTGTTAATCCACACGTGAGTCTGAGCTCTCACAGAGAGAAAATGAAAACAAAACTTAACGGCAGCAAACTATAAAAGCAACACTTCACGCTTGTTTTGCCAACACAACATGGCGTCTCTGTCGTCTACACTCTGACAGTAATGAATATTAATGAAGTTGCACAATAGAGCGCGCTGATTGGTTTGAACCAAGCTTTACTCATGCATTAATGCATCACACTGTAAGACGTAATAAGACACACTCTGGCACAGACGTCCAGTCTGCACACTGGAATACACGCTATTATCTCATGACCGTGACGCAGCTTCAAAAATTCGTTTCAAACCGGAAGTACCAATTTGCTTAAAATAACGCAAAAACAACCAATTTACACTTTTTTGTGAAATATAGGTGTCCTAATAGTGGTATTAGCAGTGTGGGACACATATACGACTGTCAACAGCTCAAACACATGTGTTTTGGTGTTTCGTGACCCTTTAAGAAGCCAGAGCTTGACAAAAAACACCAAATGAAAAAAGTCTTAAAGCAGCATCAGGCTCTGATTGGACAGTGCTGCTGAAGAGCTTGTCAGCTGTGTTGTTTAATGGGCCATTGAGCATGTGAGCACACAACACATTTCTGTGTCAATGGTTTGATGGTGATGTGCCTGCAGACACTGACATAGGCTCTGTTGTTATACAACAGTAGTTTAAGGACTGTCAGCCTGATCGATAGAGGTGGAGATCATTTCTGCAGGTTGTATCAATCAGTAGGTGGTGAAAAAGAGAGATGGGTCTGGCTGCAGACCTGGTGCAGTGCAATCTGGGCTGCATCCAATGCTTTTTAATGGGCTCACCTAACCCCACCCATAACCCTACCCGTCACAATGACATCACTAGCTCCATTTGAGTGCATTGTGTCTGACATTGCATCTCTGAGTGATGCAGTCTCAGCTTGCATCATAAAGGCTGCATCCAGATACTATTGGAAAAAGAACTAATAGCATAAGAACACAGATTTAAGTTTTGCTTTGACACTTGGCTGGTTGATGCAGGAAAAAATAAGTTGAATAAAATAAAAAAAAAGATATGTATGTTCGTTTTTATCTTTATGTAGATTACAACTCATTTAATATTGATTTATATGAAGTATTTATATGGATGGCTCGGTGATTAGCACTGTCGCCTCACAGCAAGAAGGTCCCTGGTTTGAGTCCCGACTGGGCCTGCAGTTTCTATGTGAAGTTTGCATGTTCTCTCGGTGTTGGTGTGGGTTTCCTCCAGGTGCTCTAGTTTCCCCCACAGTCCAAACACAGGCTGTAGGTGAATGGGATGGACTACATTGACCATAGTATGTGTGTGTGTGAATGTGAGAGTGTATGGGTGTTTCCCAGTACTGGGTTGCAGCTGGAAGGGCATTTGCTGTGTTGGCGGCTCTTTTCACAGTGGCGACCCCTGATAAATCAGGAACTAAGCCGAAGGATGAATGAAAAAATATTTATACGAACTTTTTTCAAAACCTTCAGTACTCTAAAGTATCATCGATAAAAAATAAAAATAAAAAAAAAACACTGAAAAACATCTGTTTTAAATTTTTATTGGAATCGCAAAAGAAAAAAAACCAAACAGTTTTAATAAGATTTTTCTTTTGGCCTAGTACCAAACACTACACCATGATGACATCCAGATGACCTAAAAAGTATGGCTCTTGTCTCTATACATGATCTAAACCATATATTTCATTACTTTTCACAACATTTATGATATAGATCAAATTTTCGAAAATATTATGGAGAATTTTGCAGTTTTTGAATGCAAGTAAACCTCTAACAGACTTACAGTATGTACATGTGCAGTGCTCTAGCAGAGTAAAGGTTTTTAAGTGCATTCACTTTTTGACTCTTGTCACTTATTTATAAATTACAGTTTAAAGGGACGTTGACGGTTCATTCCGCTGTGCCAACACCTGATAAATCAGGGACTAAGCCGAAGGATAGCAAGTGAGATTAAAGGCACTTAAAGGGTCACACAAATATTAAAATGTATTTACCATTTTTTTCAGTTTTGAGGTGTCTAATGATTAACGGTACTGGTTAAGTCAGGCAGCTACATTTAAACTACATATAGCATTTTAACGATTAATTAAAATCCATCTTTAAAATGTGTTCATTAAAAATCATAGCGATTTTCTGCATATTTTCATGGTTAAAAAACCTATGGAAATCTTATGTTTGGGTTTCTGCTGAGTAAACCAGATTCACCACTGCTGCTGTTTTATGCTATTATTTTATCATTATGTTTTTTTTTTAACAGGTTTAAGCTAAAAATAGTGAGTGAGTGAGTGAGTGAGTGATGTCACATATAAGAACTAGTAAAGTTTTAAACTAGTTAATTTTAAAAACTGTTCAAATAAACCATTCATTTATTCAGTTGGCCAATTTAGTTCATTCAATTCAGCTATAGCGCATGTGTTTGGACCAATGACTGTAAAAAATATGGATGACGCGACAGCCCCTTTTCCCATTGAACGCTTTGAGGGCAAAACGCCTGCTTGACGACACAAACTGTCGCAAAAGACTGCTAAAATTGGAGCCTTGACATGCGCAGAAGGACTGTCTGATGGAGCCAGAGGAGGAGCCGCGAAAATGAGCAGAGTCGAGCTTCCAACCAAACGCTTTATGTAAAATCAACCACGCCCCCCGAACTTCTCAGCATGCGTTTGCTGTCATATCAACACAAATGGATGTAATAACGTTAACAAATATGAGGGTTTTATATATTCAATCGCGCCAGCTCTAGGCGCAGCGCATAACCTACTCGCGGCGTCGCGGGCTGATTCCGGCTTGCATGCGGCAGCGCCGGCTCGCTCGGCCGCCGCATCTGGCTCGATTGACTCGGGCTGGAATCGGGCAGTGAGTCCAGGCATCCGGAGTAGGTCCAGCAGAGGTAGTCAGTCTGAGCTCTGAGGGGTAAGTCTCCGGCTGGAATCTAGCTGGAACTGGCCCTACTGTATTTTGCTATCTGGGTGGCTAGGCGTACGTGTATCAGCAAACTAATAAAGCCCGAATAAAGCCCTGACCTTAGCGAATAAACAGTGTTCCACCAGGATCATGTATGTCAGAAACTGTAGTTTACTACTGAACTCATTTTGTCATGGTAAAATAACACAGAAATCGAATAATAACACTTCAGTCTTCTGCCGAAGCTCAGACGCGCTGCTTTGAGAAACTGTCAATCACAGCTGTCAATCACAATGACACGCCCAGCATTAAATTACTGCTAAAAACAAACTGTTTACAAAAATGAAGATCTGCACCTATTTCAGCACAATAACCAGTGCCTTAATCCACCAGAACCATCTTTCGGGACATTTTATTGCAAGTGTAATTAATTTTTTTATTTGGGCTCAAGTCTCCTTCATTAACACGGAGGAGGCGGGCTTTATGACTTGTACTGCAGCCATCCCCCAGGGGGCGATCTAACGGCCGAGACCTTCACTCAAACGCAGGCTCGCGGCACACTTGGTTTGGACCAAGCGGCAACCTCCTGCCCTCCCTCGGGAGGCCAATACGGAAGTAACTGAAACTGCAATTCATCGAAAATCTGCTAGTCCTGGCTCCATAATAGAGCAAATTTCAATTGAGCCCACTGTTAGAATGGCCAACTTTACAGCAGAAAAAAAGGTGTTTACAGCCTGGTACAAAGTACGATTTTGGTTTATAAAGCTAATTTTACCCTTCATGACAACTGTGAGGGGGGTGAATTTTTTTATAACTCATCAGTTTCCTTTATATTAGGTTTAATTAAGTTTGCATAAATAAGGGCGTGGCCACTTGATTGACAGCTAGGTCTCGCTGTCGCCGTCACCTCAGCTGACTCCAACAGATTAGCTGCTGATTTCGGCATATTCATCATATTTTTGTTTTGTTTTATGTGGGTTCAAACAGTCAGCTGCCTTTTGGGATTATTTCCTACAAGATGATATGGGATGCTGTCTGCACTTAATTGTGCTCACAAACCATTCACGTGGCCTTTGTTTCCCATGTGAATAAAGTTATATACTTGTAAACTATCTCTATTAATGCATTTGTTTTATTTAAGATCATTTATCATTTATGACATTCTTTAGAGCTGTAATGCACTCCAGAATCTGTCAGATTGATTAGCTGTGGACCGCAGAACAGTCATATGAAACGTTGTCATACAGTGTTATGCTAGATGTCATCAATAGTCCTGCATTTACTAACACAGACTATATCTGAAGTGTTTGGAAGTAATTTGCGTTTTCCTCCTGTAGGAAAACATCATAAGAACAATACTTAGTGGCTCAATGTGTTACAGCAGTGTTTTTAAAAGTCTAAACACTTTATTGATATAGTGTACAACCAAGCACGTGTGGTCAGAACACAAACGAGTCGCAGGTGATAAAGTATTAAGCATTTCTCCCAAAGTAAAGTGTGTCTGAACCAGGTCCAAGCAAAATGCCAGCAGTGTCTGTAGCTCCGCCCACTCTCCGCCTCTTTGCCCTTGTTTGGTATCCCGCCGTGAGTGCGATGACGCACGAACAAAATGGCGACGGTTGGCCGCGCCTACTTGTGGCTTCTTTTGCGCTCTTCAGAAACCTATGGGTGACGTCACGGATACTACGTCCATATATTTTACAGTCTATGGTTTGGACTGTGGGGGAAACCAGAGAACCTGGAGGAAACCACGGGGAGAACATGCAAATTTCACACAGAAATGCCAACTGACCCAGCCAGAATTTGTACCAGTGACCTTCTTGCAGTGAGGTGACAGTGCTAACCACTGAGCCGCTGTGTCGCCCCAAATAAACCAATTAACCAGCAAAACATAGGCCTTTCAGAGCAACAAGGCATCTGTATCCGTCAGTATAATAAATCAGACTCACCAGCTCTACATGTGACAGAAAGCCGACTGTGGCTGTTCATCTGCTCGCTTGGCAATAGATCATAAAAATTGAAATGTGACATAAAGCAGCGATTGATGTGCTGCAGCGTTCGGCATGTTGCTTTCATACGGCGGAAGTGTTGATTTTGCAGTTTCACTTCATTTCCACATTATACGATGGCAGCTTTGATTGGATGAGTGAGTCTGCGCATCACGTCTCCAATCCAAACTCAGAGTTTATCAGCTATCAACAGTGTTTAAAGGGCAACTATCATGCAAAATCAACTTTTGGGAGCTGTTTGAACAGAACGGTGTAGGTATAGTGTGTCCACAGTTTTACTGGAGTTATATAAACTCTTTTATTTTACCTTTTCTAATGTTAAAATAGGAATCAAATTCCAGTGATTTTGAAACCCACTGTAATGTGACGTAGCAGTACAGTTTTTCCCTCCCACCAATATTGATCGACAAGCACATATTAACATATCTCAGTATTAAAGTACACATGAAATCAAAACTAACCATATGACTTTGTTAGCTCATATTGCTAGTTTTGTGGCGAACATTTCATCTGTGCATGTCATTGAGAAAAAAAAAAAAATCGTTGCTCTTGCAATCTTTGAAATTGAAATATGGAAATGCACTTCCTGTTTGTTTTCAGGTAAATTCTTAGATTACGTTTTGACAACAAACAGGGTGAGGAGGAGGTGTTTGTTAGGTTGTATTAACTCTTTTAATCTTATCTTTCTTAATGAAATGCCTACTTTGCTCCACCCAATCAGCTTGCGATAAAAAAACAAGCCACACCCACTGTTTCTCATTTAATTTTCCATTTCTCTAGGAACTTTGCCACAATACAAAAAAATTAATAAATAAATAAATGAATAAATAAAATAAAAAACGGTCACAGCTTCCGATTCATTTGGTCTTTAATGCTTATATTTACGTCTACAAGACAGGATTTGCTAAGAAACTGTGATGAAAAGATCTGTTCCATCTCTCCATGATCAAACTGCAACTCAAGAAGCAGTAAGTGCTACATTTTTGTATTATTTATAGCATTTTGAACTGTATTTTTTGAGCTACATAATTCATAACGTTGGAATCAGCACAGCTGCATAATGCACAGCACTATAAACGAGGACGCTTTAATCACACACAGGTGTCACACGTGTCTCGGTTTGTGGACGTTAAATCAGGTTTATTTTGTACAGTAACTTAGCTATAATGAATCTCTATACAGCAGCATACAAAAAAAAGAGATTGACTTAGAAAGTCACTTACCTGTTTTATAAGGATTTGATCAACTGTAGTTTGAAAGATTTTCTCCCCTAATGACTTATTATGTGGGTCTCTGCTGCCATCTTGTGGTGGAACGTCAACTGTCTTTGCTCTGCTCAGTATGACAGGCTTATGGCCGCAGACACGCTGAGTTTATATTGAAAATAGGCACTTATCTTTATAAATAAACTGCATAGTTGCAATCTAAACAACTACATTCTCTCCTAAAAAGCCTCAAAAGTACATTATGTTGTCTAACAACTACAATATTGGTCAAACTGTAGTGAGATTATTGATCTGCTGTCACTTTATGTGGGCGGAGTAATACAGAAGGGTGAAGAGGCTGTACGAGTGCATAGATGGTTAAATATGTGCATTGTTCATTGTTTTAACTGTACAAATAAGAAATAATATATTTATACAAAAGAATTTACAATTAAAATCATTTTATTAAATGATCTTATGGGTACTTTTGACATGAAAATTCACAGAAATGTTCTGGAGACACAAAGGACTTATTTTAGATCATGTCCTTTAAAGTCTGTGTGTTTACGGCCTGGTATTTGATCTGATATTTCTGAAAACATCTGTGTTAGCACAGCACAATGTGCATTTCTCTTGTGCTCACAACATCTTCTCTCGCTGTATCATGACAGCTTGGAAACCGCGTTTAATTTCCGACTCCAGCTGTTCCTATGACTTATCCGCTTTCTGAATATTCATTTGCTTTCTCAGCTGTGACCAAGCAAACTAGGAGAGAAATAAAAGAGCACCAAGTCAGAATGCAGAGTCATTCAGGAGTGACAGACATGACAAGGAGAGCTGAAACTGATATTCTCTGAGCGATTGTCCCTGATTTCATGCAAATGCACAGTGTTTTAGGACTATCAGAAAGAGATAACATACAGTAGTGTGGAAATAGTGTTCTGATTTCTTATTTTTGCATGTTTTTTTTTTTTACACAGGGCTGTGTAGTTTTGTATGCTGATTTGCATTAATATTAAAACCTTATTTAAAAACTGCATGATGTGTTTACTTGTGTTGTCTTTGACTAATATTTAAAGTTGTTTGATGATCTGAAACATTAAAATGTGACAAACATGCAAAGGCATGAGAAATCATCAGGGGGCAAAGACTTTTTCACACCACTATATAATGTTATGACTTTGATACAGTATGATACCGGTTGTTTGCCATGTTATAAGACACTTGATGCGACCCTGGACAGACATAAGGGATTGTTTTTTTTGGAAATGTATATATTTATACAAAATTTAAGTATGTATGTGTGTGTGTGTGTGTGTGTGTGTGTGTGTGTGTGTGTGTGTATATATATATATATATATATATATATATATATATATATATATATATATATATATATATATATATATATATATATATATATATCATTTCATCTGAAAACTGAATAAATGAGCGTTTTATTGATTATTAGTATGAGACAATATTTGCCCAAGATATAACTTTTTGAATTATCAGGAATCTAATTATTGAGAAAAGCACCTTTAATGTTGTCTAAATTAAGATCATGGCAATGCACATGACAAAATTAAAATACAATTTCGATATATTAATAGTAGGAAATGTAAAAAAAAAAAAAAAAAAAAAGGAGCATGATCTTAACTTAATATTCTAATCATAATTTGCATGGCACATTTGACTCCATGCACCATGCATCTAATTTGGCTATTGTTAAATATATACAGATTTGCCATAAGACCAGTGTCACAAATTGCCACTTCTTGTCTACTTAAAATATACAATTAAATAAAATCTGATTTATTTATTTATTTGAACAAAAATCAGATTAAATTATTGTACTTGAATGGACACATGGAGAATAATTATTGGATCTCATTTAAGGTTATTTAGACATTTTGACTGAAAGAATCCTTTAAGATATTATATATATATATATATATATATATATATATATATATATATATATATATATATATATATATATATAATATCAGTAATAATCATAAAATAATAATACATACATAATCATAATTAAAAAATTAAGAAATATTATGTATTTTCAATAATAATAAAAGTGATAGTAATAATAATAAATAATAATAATAATAATAATAAATAATAATAATTTAATAGTTGAATAATAATAATAATAATAATAATAATAATAATAATAAAGACTATTTATTAATAATACTATTATTAATAGTAATGATAGTAGTAAAATAAATAAATAAATAAATAAATAAATAAATAAATAAATAAATAATCTTGCCTCCACAGAAACACCCATATTAGACCCATGTAGTGTTTAATAGCATATGGCAACTATCTTTATACAAATAAATAAATAAATAAATAAATAAATAAATAAATATAAAATAATAATAAATTACAAGTTAAATCATTCAGATGCTGAAAGCTAAACAGATCATCTAAATTATTCAGATGTCTCATTGTTAAACTTTGCTCTGTTCATTAGCAACATAAATAAATAGTTTATCTAAACGGCCAGTACAGTCACTTGATTAATTCTCTCTCTGTCGAGAACACGGTACAATGACACAAGTAACCCAGTTTCTGGTGTGTTGTTGTTCAGCACTGCACCAACAATAAGCTGAACATGTTTGTACAGACAGTGTCCTCAGTCTGGAGCATGCGTGTGTGTGTGTCTGACCTCCTCCTCTGCTATTAATTTCACATTCACTTATGTCAGTCAGCTCTTCCTCCCACACGCACACACACATTTATGACATTACAATGACTACCAGCAGACCACAACCTCCACACAGAATTGACAAAGACAACTAGACAGACAGACAGATAGTTGAGAACCGCTGCAGTAGCAGTCATGGTCGTTTTAAAAAGTCAACAACGCCATCTTCTGGACAACTGTGCTTACTGGTGTGAAATGTTCTGGACTACAGCTCTCATTTACAAACGGATACGTAGAAGAAAAAAAAATGGGTTTAAACTTGCGTTCTTGACTGGGAGTAAATGAGCGCAGCTAACATATGAGCCATAATCATTAATAAATGCATTACAATTCATTCTGAAACACATTTACTTTCTATGTTTTCCAAGTCCAGTTCTGGGATTGTGACAGAGGACATTTGAGCAAATGCATTTTGCATTAAATTAATTTAAAAATGATTTTGTGTAAATTGTTTGTATAAGTTTTTTTTTTATTTTTTTTAATTACCTAAAAAAAAAAAACTTTAAAAAGCTGTAAGAGGACATATTGAAGTTCCACAAAACACATTAAAAGCATAAACAAACAAACAAGTAAATAAATAAACTGATTGTAAAGATTCATTTGTAGTTGAGTCTTAATTTTGACATTAATTTCTAACAGTTTTTTCTGTCAAGTAAACTAGTGCTGGGCAAAAAAATATTTGTGATTATTCGCATCCAAATTAGAAGTAGCCTATATGTCGCGACATAATTTAAGTGTGTGTGCTGTATGTATATATTTATATATATATATATATATATATATATATATATATATATATATATATATATATATATATATATTTTTTTTTTTTTTATTTTTTAAAATAAGCTTCTCCTGCTCACTGCCTTTATTTAATCAAAATCACAGTCCAAATAGTAAAATGGTGAAATGTTATTGCACTATGAAATAACTTTTCAAAAGTCGTTTATAATTTAATTTAATAATTTAATTATAATTATTTTCAGCTTCATTGCTCCAGTCTTCAGTCACATGATGCTTCAGAAATCACTCTAATATTAATTATTATTGTTTTTATTATTATTAATATTATTGGTAATAGTAATAAAAGCAATAATGACTGGACTAATATATTTTATTTGAAAATAAATACAATAAGTAATATCTAAATATTTAATAAATGCTGCCTTGATTAACAGAATAACTTTCTTAAATATTAATAAATAAATAATAATAAATACAAATAAATAAATAAAAAAACGACCCCAAACTTTTGACTGGTAGTGTATAAATAAAAGCATGCATGCATATATTTGGGAAAATGTTATTTTTTATTATTATTATATATTTTCATATATAATAATATATGTATATAATACAGATTATATGTAAATTTAAATATCTATGCAACACAACTGTTTAGTATAGTTTTGTTTCAATGTGTGTATCACATCACAAACTTTTATTTTGGATTATTTGCAATTAATCTTTGCCCAGCACTAAAGTAAACTGATTGTCAAGGCGACTTCATCAAAAAATCAAGGGGTGTATAGGCCACCTTTTAACCAGGAAGATCAGTGGTCATTGTTCTACCTATCTATTGATTAAAGGGACAGTTCACCACAAATGGAAACCTCCTCACTTTTTAATCACACTTAAGTGATTTTAAAGTTCTTTATACAAAATAAGAACTTTAGAGGAATGCTGGGAGAAAAGCAAAACACAAAATAGAATAGTTTGAAAGTCAAATGTTGATGCTTTTCAACCTTCTTTAAAGTACCTTGTGTTCAGCAAGTGGAAAAAACTCACAGGTTCAAAACAAGTAAAGAATAAATGATGACAGAATTTAAATTTTGGGGTGAACTATCCCTTTAAGAGCCTTTGTAATATTGGGGTGAGCTATCCCTTTAAGAACCCTGGTATTGTTGGGGTAAAGTTGGTTTTATATTCGCACTTTCACCTTTTTAATATAATTCCCAGAAAAGTATTCTTTGCAAATCCTTAATAGAGAAATCATATTTGCAGCTAATATCAAAGTACAATATTGTTATTGTTAATTGCGCTAATGCTGAAGTCATGCATGCGATTTGAGACTAAATATTTAAAATAGGCTACCGTGGTAAACCGAGTCACGTTGTACTCATAATTGTACATCATAGTTAATTCATTTATATAACAAATAATATTTTTTTAAATGATGTTTTACTATTTTATTGAACTACAAAGTCCGAATGTGCTGATTTAAAACCAACACGACCTCAGACACCCACTCCAAAACAAATGCTGGATAGTTTCAACCCAAAATTGTTTCAGATATAGACCGTTGAGTTAAAAAAAAATAGTTAATTAAACGATTGTGTTTGTATGTTACCCAAAATTTAGTGCGAAACAATCCAGAATTTGTTTTTAGAGTGAAGCAAGATCACTGAGAAATCGTTTTTAGTCAAGCTGGACTTGAAACGTCACAACAAACACTGCACTTTCTAGTATAACCTGACACAGCACTGCATTTCTAGTTTAATCTGACACTTCCAGTATAAATATCCCCATATACCTGTGTAAATATTGTCAATTTGTGCAAAGAAATCGCTCGAGGTATCGCATGAAGTTGAGCTGAGTTGAGGCGGAGTTTGTGAACTGTGTGAATGACGTATGTTATGTAACCTCATCTGACACAACGCACAGCTTGTACTTCCTGATCAGGATGAAGCAGAAAAACTAAAGCAAACCCGTCTGGATACTTACTTCTTCCCTACAGACTTCATTAGCACTCTTTTTAGCTCCATTCTCTGCAACTTTTACTCCAAAGGTAAAGTGTATAGCCGTTCATTATTATACAGCTGTCCTCCATGTTTACTCGATGTTCGTCGCTCTGTGTTTACAGGCTGATTTCCTCGTGTTTAGTTTAAATAGTCCGTGCAGATGAAGATAACAAAACTCATGATTGTGAATTATGAATGCTGATATCGTGTCTAATGACCTCTTTTGAGTCACTGTTAACAAACCCTGCTCGTTGTTTTCAGTCTGAACTTGTGTCTGCTGCTCTTTAATGCTGACCACATCACAACAAAACATGTTGTTTTTCGTGGACTTGCTTCACCAATACTGAGCAAATTATTGCCAGTATTGTGTAAAGTAACTTTTATTAAGGTATTATGTCACAATCTTAAGCCGATATCTTAAATAAACAAATAGATAAATAAATGACGCAAAAATAACGGGACGCATACTTCACGTTACATTAAAAAAGTAACTTAACGTTACTTTAAAAAGTGAATTAAGAGTCTAATATGTTACTTTAAAAAAGTAACTTCATCTAAAACTGCTTGAAAACTTGAAAAATGTTGTAGTATAATGTATATCACGAGAGTTCTCGCATGAAACAAAAAAAAAAATACTATGTTTAGTAAACACTATACGCTGTTTTTTTAACCATATTGTAGTAAAACACGTGAATTAATCCATGGTAATACAACTGCGGGTTTAATATAAACATATTACCCAATAATTTACTTTAGTTTTCTATAACTGAGCCATTCCATGCAAATGTCAACTTTGCCAAGAAAAAAATTTATTTTTACCAAATTACGTAAACTGTTTTTGGGTTTTTTGGGTAGGCAAGTATTTTACAGTAATTAAGTAGTACTAAAATGTGCATTTGTCAATGTTTTTAAACTATTCTATTTGATTTACCAAAGGCAGACAAGTGGCAATTTCACATCCATCACATCCATAACAGAGAGATGTCACTTCCATAACGACACTTTTTCCTCATAAATGTGAAAATATTAAATAAAATAAAACCAATCATTTTTGTTTTATATTGAGCCCACTCTCAACCTTTTGATTATCATTATTTATTTTGGGATGTGCATTTTTATTCACTGAATTTCTACAAAGTATGCTGCATGCTGCAAACCCGCACTTTTTTTGTCACATCCCGCATGCTTATTTTCTTCATTTAAAGTACAAAACATGTTTACAGATGGATATTTTTCTGGTCCCATAACTCTGTGGTCAGTTCTTCTAGAAAATATAAACTGATGTTTCAATTTAATGTAACATATACTTTCTATGTGAATTTATGTGTTGAGTTTATACTGCAAATGTCACATCCATAATGCTGGAATAGCTCAACTATAGATTAACTTGCCACTATACACCTGTAGTAAAAAGCTAAAGTATACCACAAGATAGTATTTATTATGGTTTATCAGATTACTATAGCTACTACTTTCTGCTGTAGAATTCATTAACAAAGATTTGTTTGTATGCTATAATATATACAGTACAATACAGTATGGTTCAAAAACACTATAGTATTTTACTATAGATTACTACAGTTGTATTCATTCATGTGGGATGTCAGTATCTCATGCTTTTAGATTATAATTTGGGCTTTATGTTTTTCCCCTTTAGGGTTTCAGAGATGGTGCAGAAATACCAGTCCCCCGTGAGGGTCTACAAATACCCCTTTGAGCTAATAATGGCGGTGAGTTTTTAAAGAAACACTATACTGTATGTTCACAAACTTTGCAACTCAAATAGCGTTGATTCAGTGTAACACCAATTAATATCAATCAACTTATTACTAGTAATGGAGTTAGCTTAATAAGGTTAGGGTTTGGATTATGGTTTTTTGCTTTTAATTAATTTTTATTATTTGCTGTTGGCTATATAATATAATTTAAGTTTCTCTCATTTTAAAGTGAAGTGTTGGCAGTACTTTGTAAACATTACTTAATGAAAATACAGTTGTTCATTGTTAGTTCTTGTTAATTTAACTCAATGTTGCCTAATATTAACAAGTAATGTTAATATACATTAGTATTAGAAATGCTGAACTACTTGATGCATGCTGTAAAAGTATTGTTCATTTGTTTAGTAAATATATTACTTAATAATGAAACCTTGCTGTAAAGCATGACCGGATATTGATATAATTGTATATAGAATATTTTAGAAAGTTTGTTTATTTGAAAAAATAATGATTTTCATAAATATTTACCATGATTTACTAAGTCTACCAACTTAAATATTGGCTAATTGAGTGTAACAGTCTTGTCATCTTGTGCTTGGCATGTATAGATCAGGAATAATTTGTTGAGATTTTTTAAACTATATAACAATCACACAAATCTTTATTATATACAAATATTTCTGTGCTATTTAATTGAGAGAATACACTTTTTAAGAAGCATAATAGATGAATAACTCATTTCTAATAACTAATTTATTTTGTCTTTGCCATGATGACAGTAAATATTTTCTGGTTATTTTGTAAGATACTAGTATTCAGCTTAAAAGGCTATTTAAAGGCTTAACAAGACTAATAAGACAAGTTTGATTAATTAGGAAAGTCATTGGACAACAGAGGTTTGTTCTGTAGCCAATCAAAGAAAATTATTTCTTTAGAGGGTTAATAGTATTGACCTTAAAAGTTATTATATAAATAAATGAAACTGCTTGTATTGCAGCCAAACTAAAATAACCAAGACTTTTTTTCCAGAATTATATATTTTTTTAATAGGAAATATCATGAAAATGTCTTTCTTTGATACGTGCATTCACATATAGCATCTTTAGTGTTCAAGTTTGTCATTTTCCAAAGGAGCGTGCACAAACAGAGTGACATGCATGCTTTTTCCAGCTACACCTATACTTAAAAAAGGCATCAACTTCTCAGAATGCTGCAAGCACACTGCGAGTCGTGACTAGAATTAACTTGTCAGCTTCATACTTTGCATAGAACGTACACATTTCAGTAATACCAGTAGACTAACAGACAAACTTAAGAGCACCCAAACACTGCAGTGCTTTTTAAAACTTGTATCAGAGCTGCAGCAAGGATTGGTCAATTTGTTTGCATACATAGTCATCATCACCTATATACTAGATAACTTCAGAGTAACTATGTTTATATGTAATATCTTTAACTATTAAAAGCTTAGTTTCTAGTTAATTAGTTATTAGTAACTAATAAAGTTATGGTAACTAATAATCTTAACTTCGTAATTTTTTGTAAAGGAACAATAATTATTGTGAAAAACGCAATCCAAATAAAATTGATGTATGTATTTATATAGAATATTTTAGAAAGTTTGTTTATTTAAAAAAATAATTATTGTCATAAATATTTACCATGATTTACTAAGTCTACCAACTTAAATATTGGCTAATTGAGTGTAACAGTCTTGTCATCTTGTGCTTGGCATGTATAGATCAGGAATAATTTGTTGAGATTTTAAAACTATATAACGATCACACAAATCTTTATTATATACAAATATTTCTGTGCTATTTAATGGAGAGAATACACTTTTTAGGAAGCATAATAGTTGAATAACTCATTTCTAATAACTAATTTATTTTGTCTTTGCCATGATGACAGTAAATATTTTCTGGTTATTTTGTAAGACACTAGTATTCAGCTTTAAAGGCAATTTAAAGGCTTAACAAGACTAATAAGACAAGTTTGATTAATTAGGAAAGTCATTGGACAACAGAGGTTTGTTCTGTAGCCAATCTAAGAGAATTATTTCTTTAGAGGGTTAATAGTATTGACCTTAAAAGTTATTATATAAATAAATGAAACTGCTTGTATTGCAGCCAAACTAAAATAACCAAGACTTTTTTCCAGAATTATATTTTTTTAAATAGGAAATATCATGAAAATGTCTTTCTTTGATACGTGCATTCACATATAGCATCTTTAGTGGTCAAGTTTGTCATTTTCCAAAGGAGCCGTGCACAAACAGAGTGACATGCATGCTTTTTCCAGCTACACCTATACTTAAAAAAGGCATCAACTTTTCAGAATGCCGCAAGCACACTGCGAGTCGTGACTAGAATTAACTTGTCAGCTTCATACTTTGCATAGAACGTACACATTTCAGTAATACCAGTAGACTAACAGACAAACTTAAGAGCACCCAAACACTGCAGTGCCTTTTAAAACTTGTATCAGAGCTGCAGCAAGGATTGGTCAATTTGTTTGCATACATAGTCATCATCACCTATATACTAGATAACTTCAGGGTAACTATGTTTATATGTAATATCTTTAACTATTAAAAGCTTAGTTTCTAGTTAATTAGTTATTAGTAACTAATAAAGTTATGGTAACTAATAATCTTAGCTTTTCTGAATTTGATTGTATTGCAATAATGCACGTCTTTTGTAAAGGAACAATAATTATTGTGAAATACGCAATCCAAATAAAATTGAAATTAATTTATTGATTTATCCTCTGAGAGAACGGTTGACATGGTGGCTCAGTGGTTAGCACTGTTGCCTCACAGTAAGAAGGTCCCTGGTTCGAGTCCCTACTGGCATGTTCTCCGCTTGTTCATGTGGGAGGACATGTGCTATAGGTGAATTAAATGAGCTAAATTGGCCGTAGTGTATGTGTGTGAATGAGTGTGTGTGGATGTTTCCCAGTAATGGGTTGCAGCTGGAAGGGCATCCGCTGTGTAAATATGCTGAATAGGTTGGCGGTTCATTCTGCTGTAGCAACCCCTGATGAATAAAGTAACTAAGCCGAAGGAAAATGAATAAATGAGAATAGTTGATGGTTGCTTAATAACTACATGAGCACAAACTGAGCAAGAAATCTTGCAATTTCACGATATCTGAACGGCCCTTTAAACATCACTTGGGAAATATTTGTAAAAAGAAAACAAATTACACTGGAGGGCTAATAATTTTGGCTTCAACTATATAAACACCATCACTTAGGTCATTCATCAACTCCAGAATGGGACATCTCGCCTTTGTAAAACACTGCATAATTATTTCTGTGTAGTAGAGTTCACACAGTTTGTCCAGTCAGCTGTACTCGGAGTGAAAGCTGCTGTGCTCCAGAGTTCACTAGACTTTTAGATAGCTGTCAGCTCAAATACAGGTGAATCTTTAACTTCATAGAGCACAAGCCACGATTGCTTTATTGTTTTAATGGTATTTATAGTTTAATTCAAGCAGTGCTTTGTGTGCTCATCATTTTAAAGTGGATTGTTCCCATCCTGGCTTCTTATTGGTCACTTTTGCCATCTAGAAAGAGGAATCATGTGGTCTGCTAAAAACAAAAAGGTTCACAACAAGGTTTAGGTAGTTAATTTTATGTTTTTATTAACATGAACAACATATTTATTACAATATTTATTCATCTTTGTTAATGTGAAAGTTGTGTGAGCAATATTTTTTTATGTGATGTGTAGAATACAATAGATTGAGCATTTTCTATAAAATATGAGCAAAGATTGGACCAAAATTTAAAGTAAATAGAAATTCTACCATTTACATTTGCCATTTCCAAACATGGTTTTAATATGCCATTAACATGCATATTTTAACACTTTAAGTTGCAAATTGAAGTGGAAAATGTAATAACCAAATTAAATTTTTATGGGTAACGTACAATCAGATAGGGACAGCATTTGGAGACTTGCATCCTTTTTAACGCAACTCACTCTTAAGATTGTTGTTTTCAATTAATATGTCACAACGAATGTCCAGTCAATGGGGTTTTGAAAATGCATTCAGGGCTGGCCACGCCCACAAAACCACCAAATATTGCTTTTAAGGCAGGGAGTGACGACGGGTAGTGTTTTTTGAGCATTCAAATTATTATAAATGCTGTATAAGTCATTGATGGTTAATGTTAGCAAATACATAAACAAATGTAACCTTTATTATAAAAAATAAATAAATAAATAAATAAATAAAACAAATTTTTTTCTAGTCAAAATAAAACAAATAAGACTTTCTCCAGAAGAAAAAAAAATATTATCAGATATACTGTGAAAATTTCCTGAATCTGTTAAACATCATTTGGTAAATATTAAAAAAAAAAAAAAAAAAAAAAAAAAAAAAAAAAAATATATATATATATATATATATATATATATATATATATATATATATATATATATACATACATACATAAATTAATTTCAAAACAATATTTTTATTAAGACTTTTCTGAATTAGATATATTATACAATAAATCTTGTAATTTTTTTTTTAATTCTGTATATTACCCATATTAACATATTTATATACACAGTTGAAGACACTATTATAAACTTTCCTTCGAAGTTCTTATTTTATTTCAAAAACTTACCTCAGGTACTGTTTAACAGGATTATTATTACTTTTTTAATTGTTAAACATAATAGTTTAAATTAATAAATTCCAACAACTTCATTATTTCATCTATGCCATGATAACGGTAGATAATCTTTTAATTATTACTAATTATTTTGCTAGATATTCAGCTTCAAGTGTAGTTTAAAGGTTAACTGGGGTCTTTTGTGTGTTAACTAGGTAAGTTATGTTAATTAGAAAAATCATTGGCCAGCAGTGGGTTGTTTTGTTGACAATCTAACATTAAAAATATTTATTTAAATAAAATAATTGCGTTATCTTAATTTATTTATATTTGAATAAATAATGCATTATAAAAGTATTTATTTATTCATATAAAAGCTGCTTTTATTCTAGCCAAACTTAAAGAAAAAAAATATGCTTCAGAAGAACAATGTAGTAGAAATACTGTGAATAATTTTCTTGATCGGTTAAACATCAATTATAATATTTGAAATAATTAAAAATAATTAAAAATGAATGACAATTTTAACATTTTTCATATATATAGTAGTCAACTTATAAAGTGGATCATCACTTTTCATCAAAGTTGTCCTAAAACTATTGAACAATACCCATTCTTGACCTAGGACAATTTTGAAAAACATTTTTGATTCACTTCGAATGTTGATTACTGTATATAATTAATAATAATAATGATGATGATGATGATAATAATAATAATAATAATAATACGAATATTATTATTATTATTATTTTTTATTGTTATTATTATTATTATTATTATTATTATTATTATTATATTTAATATTAGTATTAATATTTTATTGTTATTATTATTATTATTATCATTATTATTATTAATAATATTTTTATTGTTATTACTACTACTATTACTATTATTATCATAATTATTATTATTGGTATTGATATTTGTCTTTATTATTATTATTATTATCATTATTATTATTATCATTATTATTACTATTATTATTTTAATATTTCCTGCCAATGCACAGAAAATGTTTGCAACACTTAACACACAATACTGTGAATTCAATCGACAATTTCCTTCGAAGTTTGACAGACGCGGCTTTATATCTGACAAGACATTTCATAATGTCACCTCTTATGTAAACGTAACACTGGCTCTGTGTATCTCAGTTGTTGATCACCAGCTGTCCTGATAAAGCTGATAAGAGTACAGAACGTCAGTACCGTAACGCACACACTTCAGTCCTTTCACAACCGTCCCGTGAGCTTTTAATGTTTTATAGGCTTTTACACCATCATTAACCTCTCGTTAACACTAGCAAGGCAAGACCTTAGTAAAAGAGCACTTTTTACAGAAACAAAGGTGCAACCTGAACTCAATGTTATTGTTGTTTTTTAGGGACATTTAACTGCATGTTAACTGCATTAAATCTATATAATTTACATTTTATAATAATTGTTTTGATTGACATTTAGTTTCATTATTGATTTATAATTTTAAGTATGTTTTTATACCTTGGTTGCACTTTATTTTACTCTACGAATGGGTGTTGTGTGTTTACAGAATGTTCCGCATTATATAAGGTAACTACACGGATTAAGGTTAAGGTCAGAGGTTGGTTTATGGATAATACAGAACAGTTGTTATCCACAAACATGAGAAACTGGAATGTAAAATAAAGTGTTGCCTATGGTTTTAAGATTTGACATGCACTAAAATTAAACATCCACATTAATTATAATAGCACAATTACTTTCTGCAAGAGAAATAATAATTTCTGTAAAGCATGCTTAAAATGTTTGCCCCAGCATCATAATATAGCAAAATAAAATAAAGCTAAATAAAATTAAAAGTTAAATATTATAAAATAAAGTTAAATGTCATAAATTAAAGATAAATAAAATAAAGAAGCTGACAATGAGCTATAAAATAAAACTCAATAAATAAAATGAGTTCAAAATATTATAAACTAAAATTAAGCTAAATAAAATAAAATAACACTACATAAAATTAAGCGAAATATTATAAAATAAAGCAAAATATAATAAAATTAAGCTAAATAAAATACATTTAAATGAAATAAAAAGCTAAAGATTATAAAATAAAGCAAACTAATACACTAAAATAAAGCAAAATGATACACTAAATTATAGCAAAATAAGCTAACATAAAGCTAAATAAACTAAAATAAATCAAAATAAAATAAAGCTAAATAAAATAGAATTAGTTCAAAATATTCTAAACTAAAATTAAGCAAAATAAATTAAAATAACGCTAAATAAAATTAAATGAAGCTAAAAATTAAGCAAAATAAAATGGTACAATAAAGCAAAATAAGCTAAATAAAATAAAGTAAATAAAATAAAAAGCTAAATATTATAAAATAAAGAAAAATAAACAAATAAAGCAAAAGCAGCTAACATAAAATAAAATTAAGCTAAATAAAATAAATTTAAATGAAATAAAAAGCTAAAGATTATAAAATAAAGCAAAATAATACACTGAAATAAAGCAAAATAAGCTAACATAAAGCTAAATAAACTAAAATAAATCTAATAAAATAAAATAAAGGTAACTAAAATAAAATTAGTTGAAAATATTATAAACTAAAATTTAAGCAAAATAAAATAAAGCTAAATAAAATTAAATGAAGCTAAAAAATAAAGCAAAGTAAAATAAAAGACAAGAAAGCAAAATAAAACAGTACAATAAAGCAAAATAAGCTAACAAAAAGCAAAATAAAATTAAGCTAAATTAAATAAAATTAAGCTAAAAAAAGTAAATAAAATCAAATAAAAAGCTAAATGATATAAAATAAAGCAAAATAAAATAGTACAATAAAGCAAAATAAGCTAACATAAAGCTAAATAAAATTAAGCTAAATAAAATAAAGTAAATAAAATAAAAAGCTAAATATTATAAAATAAAGAAAAATAAAACAAATAAAGCAAAAGCAGCTAACATAAAATAAAATTAAGCTAAATAAAATAAATTTAAATGAAATAAAAAGCTAAAGATTATAAAATAAAGCAAAATAATACACTGAAATAAAGCAAAATCAGCTAACATAAAGCTAAATAAACTAAAATAAATCTAATAAAATAAAATAAAGTTACCTAAAATAAAATTAGTTGAAAATATTATAAACTAAAATTTAAGCAAAATAAAATAACGCTAAATAAAATTAAATGAAGCTAAAAAATAAAGCAAAGTAAAATAAAAGACAAGAAAGCAAAATAAAACATAAATAAAAATAGAAAACTCAATACAAACTAAATAGAAACACAATGAATTTTTAATGATTAAACAATAAAATTGCTTGAAGTAAGACACTATCATTATTTTTTATATATAATGTCAAACCAGTTGCATTGCAAAAAATGCTTTTCGTACTTAAAGGAGAGAGTGCAAACATGCTTTGTTCTAATGGAAATGGTTTGTTGGCTTACAGTGAGTGAAATCCCCTGAACAAGGTCCCCAAAGTACTGTCCCGAGTTCACTTAAACCACATAAACACTTGGTCCGGCACAGGATTTTCAGTGTGGTTTTAACTAGAATTAACATTTTTGTCTTGCTCCTAGTCCAAAAATCTCAAAATTCAAGAACCATTTTTACACTAGTAAACACACATTGGCTTGTTTTCAGAAATAATGAGTCAAAATTAAAGGTGCAGTAGGTGATCTGCCAAAATGCTAATCGGTTAGCATATTAGCTTTGATCAGCAGGGGAGGGACTGTATTTCAGAGCCACGCCTTCTGAAATCGCGAATGCGTGCACCACGACACGACAGCAGACAACCCACTATAGTTCATGTCATTCGCCAGTTAGAAATGTAGTTAGTGTTTGGCCGGCGACGTGCAGGAATTTTAACTTATTACTAAGCCACACTTTACATGCTACTTCCGAGCGAATATTCGGAGTAGCAAGGTAAACAGTATAGGGAGCGTGTCACAGGCTGTCATTGTTTAAGAAATGACCCAATGTGAATATAAAAGCAGCTTCACCTCAGTAAAGCAGGTTAGGCGGAATAGCGCTATTTACTAATGTTTTGTTACCAAACTAAATATTAATCTACATTATCGATGCTGTAAAAGGCCCTTATGAAACTGAAAATGCTCGCATCAATCTTTCGCCGGAAAATTTCAGTGGCTGAACAACACGTCTGTGCATATAACCCATTTGTTACAACACCTTTTGTTAAAAATGAAACAACTTCAGTGTTTAATTACTGTAATGTTGTGTCTTGTGAGAGAAATGCAGCCTGATCTCACGAAAAAACGTAAGTATTTTACGTTTTGCAAGTTAAGTGGCTAATTCGTACGAATTCGAGTTCAGTCGTACTCACTTAATTTTGACATCATTTCATTCAGTCATTCATTTTCTTGTCGGCTTAGTCCCTTTATTAATCCGGGGTCACCACTGCGGAATGAACCGCCAACTCATCCAGCAAGTTTTTACGCAGCGGATGCCCTTCCAGCCGCAACCCATCTCTGGGAAACATCCACACACACACTCATACACTACGGACAATTTAGCCTACCCAATTCACCTGTACCACATGTCTTTGGACTGTGGGGGAAACCGGAACACCTGAAGGCAGGAGAACATGCAAACTCCACACAGAAACGCCAACTGAGCCGAGGTTCGACCCAGCGACCTTCTTGCTGCGAGGTGACAGCACTACCTACTGCGCCACTGCCTCCCCCATCTACAGAATTTAATTACTGTAATGTTGTGTTATGTGATAGAAATGAGAAATAATATGATGCGATTAAAACATCATATATTAGTTTGTTTCGCTGAACTTGATTAATCAAGTCAATTATTTTATTTATTTATTAATTAAATTTTCAATTTCATGTTAGTTTATTATGACAATAATGCTTAAATAAAAATTAACTATGAATTGTCAATCATTAAACAATGAATAAACAAATATTTTTAAAATAATATAGTATATAATCTTGTTTAATTACATTGCAAAAAATGCTTTTCTTAACATTTTTGTCTTGTTTCTAGTCCAAATATCTCAGAAATTAAGAACCGGTTTTACAAGATTTTTTACAAGAAAAGAAGATCATGGTTTTGCTTTCAGAAAAAATGTCAAAATGAAGTGAGTTTTTCCTTAAAACAAGCTAAATAAGCTGCCAGTGGGGTAGGAATGAAACTATTTTAAAGTAAATTGTGTCTCAATGTTAGCATTGTCCCCTCACAGCAAGAAGATCACTGGTTTGAGCCTCGGCTGGGTCAGTTGGCATTTCTGTGTGAAGTTTGCATGTGCTCCCTGTGTTGGCTTGGGTTACCTCCGGGTGCTCTGGTTTTCCAGTCTAAACACATGAACAAAGTGAATTGGATTAACTAAATTTGCTGTAGTGTATTAGTGGGTGTTTGTGTGTGAATGAATGTGTATGGGTGTTTCCCAGTACTGGGTTGCAGCCGGAAGGGCATCCGCTGTATCAAACAAATGCTAATACAGTTGGCGGTTCATTCCGCTGTGGTGACCCCTAAAATATAAAGAGACAAAGCCGAAGCAAAATGAATGAAGTCAAAACAAGGGTATTTTATTTCCCCTGTTGGCAGATTATTTAGCTTGTTTTAAGGAAAAACTCACTTAATTTTGACATATTATTTCTGAAAACAAATCAATATTTGTTACTTGTTTTGAAAAATGCATCTTGATTTAATAATCTTTAGATTTTTGGACTAAAAACAAGACAAACTCAAATAGGCAACGCATTTTTTAGCAGTGGTAGTTCTGGCCCAGTCGCAGGTGTGAGTGTAATGCAAGCCCAATGCATGATTGATCAGCCGGTTAATTAGGTTACAGTTCACATGCATTGATCCTCCACACCCCCACAGTGACATCATTTCCCCCGGCGAAGGCACTAATCACTGGCTCTTATCAACATTATTATTGCATATTGGTTTTTGAGATGTGCTGAGTGCACAGTTTGACGTCATGCTTTAGTCAGCATGAGCCAGCGCTCGCCATTCACATCCAGCATTGTGCAGACTCAGACTCTGCTCTCCGTCAGAGGCAGAAAACTGTGGAAAATCTCACTGAGGCGTACAGTATAGTATTGGTCTGTTTATGAAGCAGCTGCTGCAAAGGTATTGCTATATTAAAAGCTTGTTTCTCACAACGCAATACCCGCATTAAACCACATTTTTCAAAATGTACACTTCTGTACCTTACGGGTCCATTTTTGTTCCTGAAGGGTATGTGTTACTACCTAATTTCCCCCTAATTTTTAAGTTTATCTAAGCTTATAATAAACATGTTATGTATGCAGGGACTCTTATTTTGAAAATAGTGAATCTGTTCACAGACATCAGAAAATAAAATGCACTCATATACTGATTAAACATTTATTTAGTGCCTTCCGAAGAAGCTCTGTCTAACTTTATATTTTGTTAGTTTAACGTGTATATTGTAGATGTAAATCTTTGTAATTAGACACACTTTAGTGTTTTTAATAAGGCAACAAACACAT
Source organism: Danio rerio (assembly GCF_052040795.2). Classification (NCBI taxonomy): domain Eukaryota; kingdom Metazoa; phylum Chordata; class Actinopteri; order Cypriniformes; family Danionidae; genus Danio; species Danio rerio. Next base: position 64,501,242 of record NC_141023.1, read on the forward strand.
GTAGACTGCTGAATATAAGTGTTATCCACCTTTAATGCACCCTTTATCCACCTTTATGCACCCTGTCACATCAAACAGCTCTTACTTGGATTTTGCTGGCATTAAAAGAAGGGCAATAAACCTTATAAAGCTGAAATTATGAATAATGTTTACTGCCGTCAGAACACAAAATGCAGGATATACGGATTAAACATTGAAGTAGAGCATACGGGCTAGGCGTAAGGTATGTTTAACTATATATTTTGTTAGTTTCATGTGTTTATTGTGAACTTTGCTGTGAATGTTCATTATTAGACGCAGGTTTATGTTCGTAATGAGGCAGCAAACACATGTAGACTGCTGAATATTAGTGTTTAACACGCATGTATGCACTCTGTCATACCAAACAGCTCTTACTGGGAATTTTCTGACATGAAATAATGGCAATACACTTTATATAGCTCATTTCTTTATGCAGATATTGATATTAATTCCTGGCTGCATTTTCATAAGCTAAATATTTAAAATACAATTCTAAATACATATTTGCTGGTTACTTTAGTTAAAATTAATATAATTTAGCCTATATTTCATAGACAACACAACTAAGAAGAAGAATAGGTTGGCTTAAGTAGCTCGATCACTTGTTGATCAAATAAAACATTTGTACCTTGAAGGTACATATCAATACATAAAAAGTACAAATGCGTACCTCATAGTATCTAAAAAGTACATATTAATATCTATATTTTCCTTTTAAGTTTAAACTAAGCTTATAATAAACATTATATATGCAGGACTCTTATTTTGACTACTGTGAACCTGGTCACAGCCATCATAGTGCAAAATGCAGGATATACGGATTGTATTTAGCGCCTTCAAAAGAGACATAAGGTGCTGTATCTTTTGTTGGTTAAACGTGTATATTGTGAACTTTGCTGTGAATGTTGATTATTGACACAGGTTTATGTTTGTAGTGAGGCATTAAACGCATGCTTTCTTGTCATATAATGGCATAAAAGAAGGGCAATAAACTTGATGAAACTCTAATTTTAAAGACTGAAAATCTATACACAGCCATCAGAACACAAAATGCAGGATATATGGATTCAGAATATATTTAATCTCTTATGAAGAGGCGTTAGGTCATTTTAATTGTGTGTTTTTTTAGTTTAACATGCATGTTGTTTTGCACCTTTATTTTTGAATGCATAATCCAGAATATTTCATAACATTATATGCTGGGATCAAGCAGCACTATTATTATTATTATTATTATTATTATTTGTAGTAGTAGTAGTAGTATTAGTATTATTATTATTATTGTCTTTTATAAAGGTCATTGTGTGATTTTGACTCAAGTGTTTGGAGCACAAAACTAGTCTTACGCCACGCTAGTATATTTTTGGCTATAAAAAAACAATATGGGTCAAAATTACAGATTTTTCTTTTATGCCAAAAACAATGGGATGTTACTGGAAATTATCTGATTTATTTCCTACTGTAAATATAACTCTTGTTTTTTTAGCACTGCATTTCTAATCACTTACAGTTAACTTTTAATGTGATTTTTTTTTTCTTTTTTTTTTCCTCTCAGTATTTATATTTTTTTGAATCTTCATAGTTTTTGATAGTATCTAGGCTAAATATTGTCATAACAAGCCATACATCAACAGATTGCTTATTTATTTGATCAGTTTTGCTCAAACTGAATTGAAGAAAATGCATATACACCTATAAAGCAGTTTATTTGATTTACAAAAGGCACACGACCTTGAGTTTTTTTTATGTGCCTGAAAGACAAAAAAAGTCCTGATTCATCTCTTACATAAACTTTGTGTCCGGAGAAAACATTTAATTGTTTGATTCAGTGGCTTTAATGGATGACGTCCATGGAGGTCATCAGACTATTGATTTAGCACACAGTTTGAGATATTGCCAGAATTTTAAAGAGGGTGACCATAGTTTAGTATATATGTACGTAAACAGCTGCTCACACATGCCAACTGCAACAAAACAGCTCTGCACGAACACTTCAACCAACACAGAAGAAAACGGGATCTAAAATATGCAAACTCAAGCAAAGTAGGAACAAAACAAAGCCTCAAAACTAAAGCCTCTTAGCTGTAATCAACAGAACTAGACATGCTGTTCCTCTGTGAAAAGTTATGTTGCAACATTAATAGTGCCAAAAAATAAAAATACACAAAATGAAGTCAAATAAAAATAAAACAACATAAAATAAAGCTAAATAAAAGCAAAACAAAATCAAAATAAATGTAACAAAATAAAATAAAGCAAAATTAAACTAAATAAAATAAAGCAAAATAAAATGAAGCAAAATAAAACAATAAAATAAAGCCAAAATTAAATAAAGCAAAACAAAATATTGCAAAATAAATAAAATAACATAAAATAAAGCTAAATAAAACAGTAAAATAAAGCCAAAATAAAATAAAATAAAACATTAAAATTGTTTTAATAAATAAAACAAAAATAAGGCAAACTAAAATAAACTAAATAAAAGAAAATTCTAAATATTATAAAATAAAGCAAAATAAAACGATAAAATAAAGCTAAAAATCAAGCTAATTAAAGTAAAGCTCAAAATATTCTAAAATAAAGTTAAATAAACTGAAATAAAGCTAAACATACTCAAATAAAGCTAAATTAACTCAAATAAAATTAAATAAAGCTATAAAATAAAATAAAACTAAATTAAACATGATCAGATTACTGTGAACAATTATACTGATGCAAAAAAATATACATTTCATCCTTTAATCATGTTATTTAATCTAATAATCAACTCCCCCAAAGTGTGTTTAATACAGAGGGAAACAGCTTGTCATTTGTTTAGTAGGTCACGCAGTCTATAGATCATTTCCATTTTGCACGTGTGTACACAATAGCTTTGTTTGGCTTTTAACAGGATCTGGTTGCCATTTAATACACTTGACTTTCAGTGGAACAGCACAGAGTACACACACTAAAACAAACACACTAGAAAGTGCTTATTCACTGCTCTGTATACTGGATATTTACATCTGCACGAAGCACTTATGTACAACGTTAATGCATTTAAAGCTGTAGTGCGTCATTTCTAAATCATTAGAGATGGCACATATATATATATATATATATATATATATATATATATATATATATATTTATATATATATATATATATATTTATATATATATATATATATATATATATATATTTATATATATATATATATATATATATATATATATATATATATATATATATATATATATATATATATATTAAAGGATACCATGCTGTATTTTAACATGTGAATAATATACAATTAATTTTAAAAAATATATATTTGTACTTAATCAGTGTATTTGTATGTATGTATATATATACATACATACATACATATATATATATATATATATATATATATATATATATATATATATATATATATATATATATATATATATATATATATATATATACATATACATATACATATACACACACAAATATATACATACATACATACATATATAATTGGTCAAGCTTTAGTAAAAATGTGCTTACAAAAGGGATTGTTCACTTGTAATTTTAAATCTTAAAAGTATTTACTGAAATAAAATACATTTTCATGACTGTTTATTACACATTAAACGTACAAAAAAGTAACGTTTTTATAAATAATTTTGTTTATGTTATAAGGACGTACACTAATTTTGATGTCCTTACTAACATGTTGAAGTGCTTGACAATACATTAAATGTTAAATAACGCTGTACAATTAACATTTTAATATATTTTAATAACACTTTTAATAATAAATCCATGTAAACATGACAGATGTTTTAATAAATTACATTTTTATTTGCCAAAAATTCTTATTGGTACATTTAGCATGCTAACGTCAATAATTTTTTACTGTATAAATATGTCCAATTTAAGTGTGTCGAAAAATGTACTTTTCGCCTCAAATAATTGAGTTGAATATTCATTTAATCAATGATGTATGTCATTCAATTTCAATCAAATCCAATAAAATATTTTAAATATAAGTTTTATAAAGTTTATTGCCATTCTTTCATGTCGGAAAGCTCCCAGTAAGAGCTGTCTGATACGACATGGTGCATAAACGTGCATGAAACCCTAATATTCAGCAGTTTACATGTGTTTGTTGCTTCATTACAAACATAAACCTGCAACTGATTACAATCACTGACAGCAAAGTTCACTATACATGTGTGAAACTAACAAAAGAAACAGTTAAACAGACCTTAGGCCTCTTCTGAAGGCACTAAATAAAATTTTTATTCATATATATTTGCGTTCTGACTACTATGAACAGATTTACAATTATCAAATTTTTCAGTTTTATTAAGTTTGTTGCCCTTCTTTCATGCCAGAAGATTCCCATTGAAAGCTGAGAGATATGACACAGTGCATAAACGTGCATTAAACACTAATATTCAGCAGTTTACATGTGTTTATTACTTCATTACAAACATTAAAATGCGCCTGATTGCAAATATTCAAAGCAAAGTTCACAATATACATGTTAAACCAACAAAAGATGCAGTTGAACAGACCTTACGCCTCTTTGGAAGGCACTAAATCAATTTTTAATCTGTATATCCTGCATTTTGGCATTCTGATGGCCATGAACAAATTCACAGTTTTCAGAATAACAGTCACCCATATGGCGGCACGGTGGCTCAGTGGTTAGAACTGCCGCCTCACAACAAGAAGGTCACTGGTTTGAGTCCCGGCTGGGTCAGTTGGCATTTCTATGTGGAGTTTGCATGTTCTCCTTTTGTTCATGTGTTTTCTCTGGGGTCCCCGGTTTCCCCCAATCCATAGACATTCACTAGGTGAATTCGATTAACTAAATTGTCCATAGTGAATATGTGTGTGTGTGTGTAAATGTGAGAGTGTATGGGTGTTTCCCAGTACTGGGTTGTGGCTGGAAAGGCATTTGTTGCGTAAAACATATGCTGAAATAGTTGGCGGTTCTTTTGGTGGTGGTAACTCGGATAAACTAGGGACTAATCCAAAGAAAAATGAATAAATAAATGAGTCCCACATACATAATGTGTTTATTATAAGCTTAGATAAAAATAAGATATTAATATTTAATAAATTACTTCAATTTTAAGTAGTTTTTTTTAGGCTACATTTTCTCACTAGACTTAACAGTAGATACCATTAACTGAGAGATCAGGGCGCAAATATTGACAGTCGCACCTGTGCTTCACTTTCACACACATGGAGTCATATGTCAACTGTCTTTACTTGGTAACCTAATCTTAAGTTAAGTCAACTAAAAATAAAACAGTCACAAGACAAGTGTTCTCCTCTCAGCAACTCAAATAACCTTCTGCATGTGAGGGTCATTTGCATATAGTGTTCAGCATAAATGAGTACACCACGTTTTTGAACATTTGATATGTTTTAGCTATCTCTCAGTGAGTATTGCCAATATTTATTGGCACATTTAAACAAAACTGTTTTATTAAACCGTTATTTATGTTCATTAGTATAAGAGTTTGGTCACTGAATATCTATAGCAGTGGTAGGGAACCTATGGCTCTCGAGAGAAATATGTGGCTCTCCAGCTGTCTTTCTTCAATATTATTTTACCATTTAATAAAATTATAACCATCACTAAAAATCAGTTTCCTATGGAAACTACAATTACAATCCCCTTTTTAATTCTAATTGTATACAACACAATGAATAAGAACTCAGGTAACAATGAAAGGACGATTGGATCGATGTGCGTTTGTGGCAATGCGGATAATCTTGAATTGCGCCCCTAATAATTTAGCGAATTTTGACCCTAATAAAGGACAAAAAAAACACATATTTGAGTGGTGATGGTGAAAAAAAAATACCATAAATGATTCTTCATTCATGGTGATGCTTGATTTATTTATTTTTATTTATTTTTTATTTTTTGAGTTGTGCATGGACATAAATTAAAGTTTTGTTTAAACCTGTGTTATTTATAGTAATATTCTAATTAATAATTTAGTATTAGTAGTAATTAGTAGTATTTTATAGCAATACAGTAGTAAATGCATTTTTATAGTGGCATTTTGAGAGCTATATATATATATATATATATATATATATATATATATATATATATATATATATATATATATATATATATATATATATATATATATATATCCAAATGGCTCTTTAAAAAAAGGCTCTTTGCTTTAAAAAGATGTGCCTGACTTCCGATCTATACGAATAAAAAGATTATATATTTAAGTTCAAGTGATTTATTGCTATTTAACTAAATTTGCTAATTTAATGTTTATGTTCTCTTTTTTTTTAAAACCTTTGTTTATTAGTTTTATTTAATATATTTTCCACAATATATTAGTTTAGGTGTACTAATTTTTGGATTTGGGATTTTTAAATTAGTTCCAATTTTGGCTTTGGTACTGACTAATCCAAGGGAGCCCAAACTGTGTTTTATAAAGGGTTAAAACCAAACTTGATTGAGGGTGGGAGGCTGAAAACTGTATTACATTAAAGTACTAATGCAGTACAATTTCTTTACATTTTATAATTAACATATTATATTGAAAACACCCTCTATTTAAAAAAAAAAAAACACGACTGAATGTTTTGAATGAAAAGCTGTAATGTAGCCGTGACGGGATCAATTTTGGCGTGGCGCCCCGCCATGGAAAAATGAATGTAGCAGAAACCATGAAAAAGTATGGAATCACCACTAGTGGAAGATGTTCCTTTAAATGTTTAATTGTGTAGAAAAAAAACAAGCACATACCGTGCTCAGCATAATTGAGTACACCTCATTTTGAAAATGAGAATTTTTTTATCCATTTCTGAGTGAGTATACACATATATTTTGGTGCATTAAGACAAAACAGATTTATTAAACAAATACATGTATTAAAATAATATTTTAGTCACCAAAAATGTTTAAAAATTGAAAAAAATACAATTAAATTCAAGCAAAGTATTAAAAAAAATCAAACCTACAAAAACGACGTTTTTCAATATTTTTGCTTCTCTTGATTTTTTTTCTCTTTTTTTAAATTTGTATTTAATATTTTTCTTTAACATATAAATTTGCATGTACTAGTTTTTGTACCGTTATTGTGGGTTATTTTGTAAGATTAGCTCTAGATTTGGCTTCAGTACTAATCTAAAATATATGCACAAAAATAATATTGTATAGCATCCTATTAAAATTAGAACTTAAAAGAGAGATTTGTAAGGGGTTTACTTATGCTGAACACTGTACATGCCACAACACAACCTTCTTGCTGTAGGAAACACTTCATACTCCAAATGTATTTTCTCTTTTTAATCTGTAAAAACAGTTGGAGTTCACTAAAGTGTTCTTTGAGCGTGTGTGCATGCATGCGTTTCGTACAGCCAGAAGGTTGGATTGTGAAATAGAAATAGTTTTGTGGCATGTATGTGCTTGTTTTTTTTTTTTTCCATTGAACATTTGAATAAATACCGTCTAAGAGTGGTGATTGCATACTTTTTGCCTGGGGTTGTATTATAATAAATAAATAAAAAAAACTTTCACTTTGTGCAAAAATGTTGTTTTCTTTTTGGTGCTCATGAATCCAGTTCCTCTTTTATCAATGGACCCTTTTCACAAGACGCTCATTAGCATCTGAAATCTTAAATAGTTTTAAATATTTGTATTTTTTTTAAACAAATTAACATTTACATGTATTCATTTATGTATTATATAATCTTTATATCAAATTACCAAAAATAAAAAAGCAAACACACACACATGACCACTTGTGTGAGGTGTTTCTAATGCAGATTGTATGGAGGCGGACAGTAAATCGGACATTATTCTCTGTTCTGCCTGCCGTTATCAGTCTCACACAGATTTATTTCCATTTTCTGAAAGTCTTGATAACACCATCGTGGAGTTTTTCTTTTATTATTTCACCAAATAGGATTGTACAAAAAAAAAAAAAATGTTGTACTCTCCCTTTCTCCCTTCCGTACTCCTCTCTAAGTTTACCAAAATGTCTTAAAAAGGACCATTAGGTAACATTTCCAGGTTTCTCAAGACATTTTCTCCTGTCATGTGTCATGTTTTTCTCTCTCTTTCTCTCAGGCCTATGACCGACGATTCCCGACCTGTCCTCTCATCCCCATGTTTGTGAAGAGCGACATCATCAACGAGAGTCACAGTGAGGACGGGGCCGAGCTGTTCATTGAACGCAGGTGTACTGTGGATGTTGAAGCCCCTCGGTTACTAAAGAGGGTATGCTATTTATTGCATGAGTTGGTCCCACTTTATATTATGTGGTTGTAATTATTATTGGGCATGGACCCGGATAAGATTGTAAATGTATGATAACCGTGGATAAAAATAGCACGGTATTACTGCTCTACAATATGTCTTTTTAAATGTCTGGGTAAAACTTTTTACCTCAGTAAATGCAATATATTTTATTTTAAGAACTATTTAAAGTATTTTGGAGCACTGAACATGTCAGGCTAAATAATTAAACCAAATTATTGACTTCTGCGGTTTTCATTAGTTTCAAAAACACAGATTTCTTTACAACTTGAAAATACGTCTTTCGATATCTCTCTTTTCCTTTTGGATATCTTTCCTTTGGATATAAAGTAAAGCCACTGCAGTGCTCATGTCCAGAGCATATATAAATCTGGGTTTTTAAGCAATTTGTTTTTCTCAAATGTTTGCGGATTATTCTGAACAGTAGCTTTTGATGTGAAAATAATTTTGCCCTAAAAAACTAAACAAAATATTAATAACAAAACGCATTAAAATACATTCTTGTGTACTGTAGGAATGGTATAATAGTATGCTGTATAACAGTACATCAATATAACCTAAATACTATGTACTTGCATTTAAAGGAACACTCCACCTTTTTTTGAAAAGACTCATTTTACAAATCTCCTACAGTTTAATAGTTGAATTGAACCATTTTTGAATCCTGCCAGAACAAGAAATCCACTGATTGGGTCACTTTTAGCTTAGCTTTGCATAATGAATTGAAACCGATTGGACCATTAATGTAACTTCAGAAAACTTGAACTTTATACTATGTAATGAGTGACGGAATATGATAAATTACATGAATGTTCCTAAGACATTTAGTGTTTGCTATATGACTCGTTTGTAAGCAAATTTGTTTTATTTTATTAATACAGTTCTCAGTTTTTAATCATTTAAATAATGTCATTACTTCTCCAAAAGTCATGAGAGAAACAAAAATCATGGGTCACACTTTTTTAAATTAAGGCTTCTTTATTTACTAACATGAACTAGTTTTGTACAGCATTTATTAATGATAGTTTAATATTTTCTAATGCATTATCAACATCTAAATTCATGCTTAATAACATTAATGCACTGAGTTAACATGAACTAAAAATTAACTGCATTTTCATTAACTAACATTAACAAATACTGTATTAATGCATTGTTCTTTATTTGTTCATGGTAGTAAATGCATTAACTGTTACAACCTTATTGTAAAGTGTAACCCAAATCATCAAAAAATGTTCTGAAAAATAATTGAAAATCAACATGAGGACCAGAAACTCATTGAAACTCATTACTTTCTTCAGTTAAACAAAGAGAAAACTGAAGCCATTGTGTTTGGGAACAGAGATGAGGTTCTCAAAGTAAATGCGTACCTTGTTATTAAAGGTCAAACAACAAAAAATAAGGTCAAGAATCTTGGTGTGACTCTGGAGTCAGATCTGAGTTTCAATAGTCATGTCAAAGCAGTCAGTAAATCAGCATACTATCATCTCAAAAACATTGCAAGAATCAGATGCTTTGTTTCCAGTGAAGATTTAGAGAAACTTGTTCATGCTTTTATCAGCAGCAGGGTGGATTACTGTAACGGCCTCCTCACTGGCCTTCCTAAAAAGACAGTCAGACAGTTGCAGCTCATCCAGAACGCTGCTGCCAGAAGTCATCACACCTGTCCTCAGGTCTCTACACTGCAGGGCTCAACAATAAGGACTGCCCGATGGCCCGGGGCCAGCGTGTGAGATGTTCGGGACAGTAGACAGGATCGTTACTGGCCCGATCGGGCCACTAATGCCCTGTAACTAAAGTTCAATTTGCCTGTGTCTATTTGTCAATTGCGTGCAAATACAGTCAGAATAGAGAAACCGTTTGTGTTTTTCAAATGCTACCTTCTTGGTTCCTCTTATCTGTTTGGATGTTGTGAGCATGTTATTTTTTTTCCGTAACAACCAGTAAAGCTAAGAGACAGCAACATGGCGGCAACATCAAGTGATGATGCTAAAGGAAAACATTTGTCTCTAACGTCTTGGAAGCAGACATTTACGAGGGTGCACTGCTAGGTCAAACCTGATCGGGAGCAGGTTCAATTCATATAAACAGGATTAGATCGGCCCAGTTCAAGCAAAGATAATACAGAAAGTTTGTTCCCAATTCTGATATTTTCTTACAGTAGTAGTTATATACACTTGGGAAAATGGTACATATTTTTTAACTATATATATATATATTACTTATGCAATCTGCACCCTCGAAATGAAAGTACAAAGACTGCCACCTGGTGGTGCACAGAGAAAACTTATTGATATGAACTTTTTAGATCGCTTTAGTACAAATTGTGTAGAATAGTAATGCAGAATATGTGTTTTTTAAAGCAATAATACATTTATGCAGTCATAAACATGTTTTGATAGTTAATAGTGATTTGATGCTTCATAAAAGTTGCAGACGCCTTTACCAATATCAAAATGCTTTTGTAAAAGACCAGTTATTCTTTACACCGATTAAAAAACGGCTACTATAATATAGACAATATTTTCTAAATGTAGAACTAAATACATTGATTTGCACTGAAATACATGATGAATACTCTTGACACATGAAAGTGTAAAGCCTGCAGCTCACAACAAATGTGGAAGGTTATTGCGTGTCATATTTGACAAGCCGTTTACTGCTAATTTGATGTAATTTTGCTCACATGGATAATTGAATATTAATCAGATGATGTCATTACGCAGCTGTGCCGTCAGCCAATCGTTGCATTGCTGATCATGATTTTGAGGATCGATAGATCTGTCCTTCACAACACACGCAGCGATCTCAGATCAGTTTATCCAGACATTCTAATCTGATTCGCGAACTTGTTTGAAGAACCAAATTAGCGAGAGATCAGTTATCAAGATTAAAAGATCCAGGATCTGCCAAATCATCTTAGATCATTTAAGCGAGGTACGAAGAACGGACCCCTGGTCTCTTTTACTCTTGTTTATGTAAAGCACTTTGAATTGCCACTGTGTATGAAATGTGCTATATAAATAAACTTGCCTTGCCTTGCCTTGCCTTGCCTTGCCTTGCCTTGCAAGTAAAACGCAATGACGGTGTGTGCAGATAGCAGGAGTGGACTACATGTACTTCATCCAGAAGAACTCTCTGAACCGTAGAGAGAGAACCTTACACATCGAGGCCTATAATGAATCCTTCTCCAGCAGAGTCAACGTCTATGAACACTGCTGCTACACGGTCTGAAAACACACACTCTCATTTCACTCTTCATATCAGACGGCTTTACATGTTAGCCGGTTTAACTGATGTCCCCATTATTCCTTCTCAGGTTCATCCAGAGAATGAAGACTGGACCTGTTTCGAGCAGTCTGCAAGTATGGACATCAAATCTTTCTTTGGGTTTGAGAGCACAGCGGAGAAGATCGCAATGAAGCAGTACGCCACTAGTATTAAAAAGGTGTGTGAAAAATGTTTATCACCTTTCATCTTTGGGTTTATGTGCAAAATAACGTATATTACATTACTCCAGAGATATGTTATACAAATGTACTTAATGTTCTTTTCCAAAACCATAAATTGTGTGTGTTTAATATGTAGATTACTAAATAAATAAAAAGGTAAATATAAAAACAAGCTATTAGAAATATAATTAAGTAAATAAATAGTAAATAAATATAGAAATAAGTAATTCTAAGTAAATTAATAAACAAAATAAATTAAAAAGAACAAGCAAATATATAAACAACTAAATATATAAACTACTAAATGTATAAATTACTAAATATGTAGACAACTAAATATATATAAATAAATATATAAATTACTAAATGTATATGTAAATATAAAAATAACTAAATAAATGAAATAAATATATAAATTACTAAATATATAAATAAATATTTAAATATCTAAGTATGTAAACTACTAAATATATAAACGGCTAAATATATAAATAAATATATACATTACTAAATATATATCTAAATATAAAAATAACTAAATATATAAATCACCAAATATATAAACGACTAAATATATAAATAAATATATAAATTACTAAATGTATAACTAAATATATAAATAACTAAATATATAAATAAATATTTAAATTACTAAATATAAAAATATATACATTAATAAATATATAAACTACTAAATATATAAATAGCTAAATATAGAAACGACTAAATGTATAAACGACTAATTATATAAATTACTAAATATTTAAATAAATATATAAATTACTAAATATATAAATGAATATATAAATTACTAAATATATAAATTTATAAATACATAAATAACTAAATATATAAACTACTAAATATATATATATATATATATATAAAATACTAAATGTAAAAAAAAAACTAAATGTATAAATTACTAAATATAAAAACAACTAAATGTATAACTAAAAATATAAATTACTAAATATATACTTAAATATATAAATTACTAAATATTAAAACAACAAAATATAAATATAACTAAATATATAAGTTACTAAATATATAATCAACTAAATATTTTTTCTACTAAGTGGTTAAACTACTAAATATTTAAACTACTAAATAAATAAATAAATAAATAAATAAACAAGTAAATACGTATATAATAATAGATATAGAATTAGTAAATATAAGTAAATAATTAAAATAAATTCGAAAGAAAGAAAGAAAGAAAGAAAGAAAAAGAAAGAAAGAAAGAAAAAGAAAGAAAGAAAAAAAGAAAGAAAGAAAGAAAGAAAGAAAGAAAGAAAGAGGCAATGTTTACATCGCATTCTCCTATTTCTTCTAGTATTTTGTTCAGAAAATTATCTTGGCAACATGCAGCAGAAATTACTGTAACAGTAAAGCATCTATTGTTATTTATAGTGTTTGTCTGGATAAAAAACAAGCTAACAAATGTTGTATTCCCCTCAGAAACTGTATTATATTGCAAAACCTTCCTCCTACAAAATATGTGTGTACTCTTGCAACATTATTGCATTCTGGACAACAGTTTTAAACTATTTGCAGCATTCCTTTCATGTAATTCACTGAATAACTGTTCACGTAATCTAGATCTAAGCACTCATACTGACTGACCTCCCAGCTCTATTCTTAAGGATTTCCCTGCTGCTTTTACACTCCCTTACGTTTGTTATCAGGATGTGTTTTGTTGTAATGTCCTGGTTCAAGCTGGCTCACGTGTAAGAGTGTGTTTTCATGCGTCAGTGTATTTAAACCCAATGTTTACTCGTTTCATTTGTGTAAACTCTCGTTTCACTCTTTATTTGTCTGTCTCTCTCTCCGCACAGGGAAAGGAGATTATTGAATTTCACCTTAAACAGCTGGAGGAGGAGGGCATTACCCACATGCCCCGCTGGGTTCCTCCTACTGCCCCTCAGCTGATACCTGTCAGTTCCGCCAAACCTATCCCAGCATGCACCAGCAGAGCTCACCTGGGTTCCACCGACGTCGTGCCAGGCTCTCCGGATGGTAAGATGAACTATAGTGCTGCCCGCTGACGTGTGCTCATAAATATAATAATGTGGAGGAGGAATGAAAAGACACGGGCGGTTTCTCAATACGTGTTTTAAGTGATCTTGCGTCATTGTGTTCTAGTCTAATGCCAAAATTCAGCTCCAAAACTCAATACAGCAAGAACAGAGGGCCCAAAACAGAACCCAGATGCATCTCGATATTTAGGATGCATCAATTGCAGACTAGAGCACAAAATTCGCTCTAGAAGCCCCCAAAGCCGTTGCGGCTAAGTAAAGGAAGTTGGAAGCACATAATTTTATACATGTTTATTATTGAAGATTGGAGATAGAGCTTATTTATTTCAGAAGTTACGTTGAAAGTAAACATCAGCATGAAAATCTTAATAAAGGCATAAATGCCTTAAGGGTGTTTATTTGCTGAAATTCATATTAAAATCTGTGTTATTTGTATTGTGCAAACTGTATTTGTAAGGTTTTTGAGCATGTTTTGCAAGTCCATTGTCTGCTTTCTTTTGGCTGTTTCACACCGCAAGCGTCAGCAGCGCATGAGCAGAGCGTGAGCAGCGTGTGTTTTTTCGGCGTCCATGTTAACAGTTTAGAGCTTTCATACCGCACGCAGCAGCAGCGTTTGGTCAGTGATAATGACCAAAACACAATGAATGACAGCAAAAAGTAACAATTTTACCCAATAAATGCGTTAAAAATGTCAACTGATTTATATATAGTCAATCAAATGAACTTAAACGATTGAAAACGGCAACAAATATTTATTTAGGCCCGAACTACAAAACCAAAGCTGCGTCCCAAATCGCATACTTATGCACTATTCTACGCCATTTTGTAGTATGAATAGTGTAAGTAGTGCCTTCACACTGAAAACACTAAAAATAATAAGAGCACTTCAATTACCCGGATGATGCACTCATTCAGCCGCTAAAATGAAGTGTGTAATGATGGACACTTCACACACTCAACGACCGCAGGTTTGCTTACGTAGCGGAAGGGGCGGAGCTATCGGACGCACATGATGATAAACTTTATTTATTTTGGATGGTGAAAGCAAAATTCTCCTACGAGAGTGATTATAGCGCCTCCCGATGGTGAATGCGGCAATACTCACGGCAGGTTTTATTTGATAATTCGGTCGTTTATTTCAATGATTTGGCAACCGTCAAACGTCATCAGGGAAACGGTTTGAATTTCCGCTTAGTAAAAAAACATTAGTGTGCCATTTGGGACAACACTACATACATATACTTTCCTGTTGAGTGTGTAAGTGCATAAGTACATAGTGCATGAGTGCATAGTGTATAGTGTGCCATTCAGGACGCAGCTCAAATGTAAAACAATTGTAGTATCAGTTTTTCTTAAGTTGTATGCTAGTGTTGCAGGAGAGGGGAAATAGAATATTTAGGGGATTTGTAGTCCATAGCGAAGTGTATTGTGGGTAGTGTAGTTCGACACGCATGCTGGATTATGTGAGCTCGCTGTGTGCTGTGCAGCTCAAGCAGAGGAAGAAAGTTTTAATCGGCTTTGTTTTATGGTCACTCGAGTTATTCCTACCTGGAGCTGTTTGCACTGTGAATCTGACAACACGAAAATAAGTCAAAGAAGGGCTTACATTAATTACTTTTGTCCGTCTCATCCTCTACACGAGCACGAATTAACGAGCTGTTATTCTGCCGCTGGACATCACTGAAGCGGAGAAAGTAACACTAGTTTGATCATGTATAAATATCATTATAACTATATTGTATTAATATTATTATATATAGGCTTACAGCAACCTGACAATCAAAAAACAAATGACATGATATCACAGGCGACTGTCTTCTGACTGTAGACACTTCTCATAGAGCTTGAGAAGCATACAGCACTATTTGATCTGTAACATTTGTAAAATAAACATTTGCAGGTTAAAGGAACAGCATAGGAGGAAGTTGCTGCGGGCCTTGGTGCAGATGAAAAGTTTAAAAAGTGTATTTTGTATATAGAGAGACATGGGTAGCTAGATGGAATAGACCGATAGGTTTATCTCTGCAGCAGCTGCCGAAGAGCTCCGCGCTGCAGACGCAGCTGGTGTGAAAGGCAAACGCCTGCGTGCTGCTTCTGCTCGACACGCGCTGCTCACGCACTGCTTTCGCTTGCGGTGTGAAAAAGCCGTTAGAATTGAGAAACAACCACTCTGTATCAGTATGTGCTGGCAGCTGATTAATATGGCACATAGCGGTATCTCTCTGTAAATCAAGACTGGTCCCTCACTGAAGCTTAATTCTGGTCAATATCTGGATGTGAGAGATCCTGGGAAAGCAAGAATTGTTGTTGTATGTTGTTAGTGAGGCCAGCAGGAGGTGCTTAGTGAGACCTAATGCCCCAATATAGTGATCAGGACGATACTGTTAGACGCAACACTGTAAGTTTTGAGTGTTTAGTGCTTTTTTAAACTGTTTGACGGTTGTGTGTGTTTGCAGACA
>NC_141023.1:64735000-64742500 GCF_052040795.2 Danio rerio
GAATCAGTGTTAGGTTAGGGCAACCTTGATGAAAGGTTTTGATCCACGTCAGTATCATGTATTTGAATTCTAAATATAGCCTGAAATACTCCATTTCCATCCCAGTATACTACATCCACATTCCATAATAATGTCCATAATCTGGAGGGCTTTTCCATGCATTATGCAAGGTCACGCAAGGTCACGGGGAATCATGCGACTGTATGTCAGCTCGGGATTATACTTAAGATACTTCCCTGTGACATAAGGGATTATTCAGTGCGAGCCGAGGCAGTAATACGGCGATGTTTGTTAAAGATCATTCACCTCAGGAATGACTTGGGAAAATCCCATTACGCTACACATCAGTCCGTGATGGATCGCTTTAAACACAGAATCCTAATAGAGCGTAGAGAATGGAAAGCGTCCAATCATTCAAGGAGACCGCAATTATGAAATCTGTTGTGTAAAAGGTGATCATTTGCTATGTTGTACAGCAAAGATCCACAAAACAGCTTTGTGTTGCAACAGTAGGTCATAATATACACTCACAGGCCGCTTTATTAGGTACACCTTACTAGTACCGGGTTGGACCCGCTTTTGCCTTCAGAACTGCCTTAATCCTTTGTGGCATAGATTCATCAAGGTACTGGAAATATTCCTTAGAGATTTTGGTCCATATTGACATGATAGCATCACACAGCACATGCACATTCATGATGCGAATCTCCCGTTCCACCACATCCCAAAGGTGCTCTAATGGATTGAGATATGGTGACTGTGGAGGCCATTTGAGTACTGTGAACTGAATGAGCCAGCAATAGAGCAGATGGAATAGGTACTTTTATTTACATGTGTATTTTATATTATGTATATTTTGGGTGGCTCAGGGGTTAGCATTGTCACCTTATAACAAGAAGGTCACTGGTTCGAGTCAAGTTGGCATGTCGTGTGGAATTTGCATGTTCTTCCGATGTTGGCTTGGATTTCCTCTGGGTTCTCCATTTTAACCCACAGTCCAAAAACATATGCTCTTGGTCAGTGATGGGCAAACTCGGTCCTGGAGGGCCGGTGTCCTACACAGTTTAGCTCCAACTCTAATCAAACACACCTGCTTATAGGTTTCTAGTGATCTTGAAAACACTGATTAGCTTGTTCAGGTGTTTTTGATTAGTGTTGCAGCTAAACTATGAAGGACACCGGCCCTCCAGGACCAAGTTTGCCATCCCTTGCTCTAGGTGAATATGATGAACTTAATTGGCCTCATGTGAGACTTTATGGGTGTTTTCCAGTACTGGGTTGCAGCTGGAATGGCATCCAAACACATAAAACACATGCTGGAATAGTTGGCAGTTCATTCTACTGTGGCGACCCCTGAAATAAGGGACTAAGCCGAAGAAAAAATTTAAGTTTTTAAATATAAGACTGTTCAGGGATGGTGTCAATTTCATATAAAAGTATATGAGAGAGAGAGAGAGAGAGAGAGAGAGAGAGAGAGAGAAAGAGAAGGCACTGATGAGGTGCCAGGTGTCAAAGCAGAGCTCATTAATATTCACAACCCTTCCAAATAAGGTCAAAACGTATATTTTCATTCTAATTTCTGGAGTTATAAATGAGCATATAAAATCATTTTACCCGAGCCACATACCTACCCAGAGTGCACCTTGATGTTAAAACGACATGAAAAAAAACGAGAAAAAAAAAACGGCAAACTGATTTGATATCAATAATATGACCCTCATCTGACACCTATAAATTGATGCCATTTTGACCACAAAACAATGACACAAAATGCATTATGAAAACCTTTTATAATTCTCGTTTTGTGTCCTGGATATGTATGTAAACAATCGTCAAGAAGACATCATATTGACATCTAACATTAGCGTCAAAAAACTATCTGCATTTTTGATGTTTTTTTAACATGAGGGTACAGTGGAGATCACTGATTTTTAAAGAAAACAGACGTTAAATGTGCCTATTTTGCAATGGCATACAGTTCACCAGAAGTGCTTAACCCTGGTTTCTGTCAAACTAAAAGTCCTTTAGCATTCTTCGGCTTATACCCTATGGTTACAAGTTTCCAACATTTCAACAGAAGAAAGAAACTCATAAAGGATTGAAAGGCGAGTAAATGATTACATAATTTCCATTTTTTCATTTAATTTTGTGTAAACTGTCCCTCTAAAACTTTGTGTTCTTCTACCAGGCACTGCAAAGCAACAGCCTGAAAGGAACAAATACATCCTTTATGTAATGGATGAGAAAAAATCTTTAAAACCGTGTGCTTTGTTTTAAACCCTTGTCTGTGATTAATTTTGGCAGACCGACTTTGACTTACTACAAAGCCTTTTGGTGACACTTTGATTGAACTGTTCAATCTGTTCCTGTCTAGAAATTTAAGATCACCAAACCAGGCTACACTATAAAAAATGCCCGTGATTTTAATGGTGAAAAACTGTAAAATGCTACAGTAACAATTCGTAACCTGAAAAAAGTCCCTAACAGTGTTTCCTTAACATATATTCGCCAAATGACCGTAATTTGACGTTCCCAAAATTCTCTGCAAGGCACATCCCTTTTAATGCTTTCCTCGACATTACTATGGATATTTTTAGTTGTTTACCCATCAGTAATGTACAATAGAGATTTATGTTTCATCTTATGTTAATAAACAATGTTTATTTTATGACTTTAATATTGTGCGTGTTACCATACTGGTATTTAGTAGCTGTGTGACTGACTCTGAGCAACTACATTTACATTACATTTTACATCTAGTCATTTAGCAGACGCTTTTATCCAAAGCGACTTACAAATGAGGACAAGGAAGCAATTTACACAACTATAAGAGCAACAATGAATAAGTGCTATAGGCAAGTTTCAGGTCTGTAAAGTCTAAGAAGGAAAGTATTAGTAGTATTAGCATTTTTTTTTTTTTTTGGTTACAGTTAGTGTGATATCCAGAGAAGCAATTGCAGATTAGGAAGTGAAGTGGAGACTAAATAGTTGAGTTTTTAGTCGTTTCTTGAAAATAGCGAGTGACTCTGCCGTTCTGATGCAGTTAGGGAGTTCATTTCACCAACTGGGCAGATTGAGCGTGAGCGTTCGCGAAAGTGATTTCTTCCCTCTTTGGGATGGATCCACGAGGCGACGTTCATTCACAGAACGCAAGTTTCTGGAGGGCACATAGATCTGCAGAAGTGAGAGCAGATAAGAAGGAGCAAGGCCAGAAGTCACTTTGTAGGCAAACATCAGAGCTTTGAATTTAATGCGAGCAGCAACTGGCAGCCAGTGCAAACGGATGAGCAGCGGAGTGACATGTGCTCGTTTAGGTTCATTGAAGATCACTCGTGCTGCTGCGTTCTGGAGCAGCTGAAGATGCTTGATAGAGTTAGCTGGAAGCCTAGCTAGTAGAGAGTTGAATACACCTTATAGTACAGAGAAAACACCTTCTATCAGTGTTGCCTATTTAGCAACTTTGTCGCTAGATTTAGCGACTTTTCAGACCGCCCTAGCGACAAATTTTCCAAAAAGCATCTAGCAACAATTCTAGCAACTTTGTGTTTTACTGTATATTTTTATAGACTGTCATGTGTCCATACTGTACTGTCTCTACTCTTCTCCACGAGCTCTGGGTGATGTCGACGGCCCCTCCCCTGCCTCAGAGCACTGACAAGCGACCCTGTCCTCACACAGCAGCCTCTCCCACCTGCAGCCTGACGGCAGATCACCCCTCTGCGTACCGGCGGCAAATGATTTAGCACAGGCAGTGTGAAGGTATTTCCCTTCGATCTGCTTCTCCTTTATTTTAACAATTTAGTTTGACAGTTTATTCTTTTCTTGTTCACAGTCACTGATATTTTAGTGAGAGTTTCAGAACTTGTCTGAGTTTATTACATATGAGAGATTACTGCAAATTCACTACACATCTATACTGATATACTGTATTCAAACAGCTATAAATGTAGTTAAATTGACATGCGTGCATAAAGCGTAGTGCACATATAATTACCCCTTTATTAATCATAGACTTAAACAGAAATGGTAGAACGTGATGACGTCAGTAATATGCAAATTAACGTATAACGTAATCTAGCGACTTTTCAGGCAAAGCTTAGCGTCTTTTCGTTGAAAATAGTTAGCAACAGTGCTTTCTATACACTAATACTCTTTTCTGCTTGTGGGAAAAGTTGTTTGCGATAAACATTGGTTTTATTGACAGTCGTATATGGTTTCATTATAGTCATATATGGTATTGGTTTCATTGACAGTCGTATATGTGTCCCACACTGCTAAAAACACTATTAGGACACCTATATTTCACTAAAAAGTGTAAATTGGTTGTTTTTGCATTATTTCAAGCAAATTCGTACTTCCAGTTTGAAACAAATTTTTCATGGCCATGAGATAATAGCATGTATTCCAGCGTGCAGACTGGACGTCTGTGCCAGAGTGTGTCTTATTACGTCTTACAGTGTGATGCATTAATGCATGAGTAAGGCTTGGTTCAAACCAATCAGCGCGCTCTATTGTGCAACTTCATTAATATCCATTACTGTCACAGTGTTTAGACGACAGAGACGCCACGTTGTGTTGGCAAAACAAGCGTGAAGTGTTGCTTTTATAGTTTGCTGCAGTGAAGTTTTGTTTTCATTTTCTCTCTGTGAGAGTGCAGCTGGAGTCACGTGTGGATTAACAGTGTACGCGACGCTCGACAACAATAACTTACGTGTCTAAGGAGGAACATTGTTTACCTGAGAGCTGTTCTCATCTGCAAACGCTGAGGTCCGGATTCACTTGTAGTCTCCTCTTCATAAAGACGTGGCTCTAGTTGCTGGTGATTGTCCTGTCTCTACAGATTTGGTAAGTGAGCGACCAGTGCTCTTTGTTTATTCAGTTCGTATTTTATTCGTATCGAACAAACTATTGCACCGAGTGTAAACATGTTAGCACTACAACCAAACTTTAACCTCGTGTAGGGTTTTCACCACATTTTGTGACCGGAATAACACACGCGGCTTTCTGACACTACCTGCTGTGTGCATCTAAGTTTCCGGGAAATGCTGAGTATTTTTTTTTTCTCTCATTCGCCGTGCGGTATCAAACATTGCATGAAAAATACACGCTTACAGCAGTCCCTCGAATTAAATATCTCGTTTGTCGCGAGGGACATGAATGAATTCCCTGAATGAAAGAGCCAAACTGCAGTTAAAGTCCACCATTTAATAACTTGGCAAATAATTCAACTACAGATGTCCATGTAAACACAGTCACTTTGACCCCTGTGTGTGTGTGTGTTTTGACTCTGAAAATCAGCGCGCCTAAATAGACACTCCCACACCATGCCTCTTTTCTTCCTCCGACACTCCCCCCTAAACAAAGCTGGACACGCCCACTTTCCGACTTTTTCCAAAGTAGAGGTGTGGAAACACCCTGCTGAAACCAGGGGTTTCAAGGCCCTTTAACATCTTGCTTCAGAAAATAGTAATATTATTTTATTTAATAGTTAAATATTCTTGCAAGCCATTGCTTCAATCTGTTTGCAATTAATTATTATCCCCATTATAGGACTAATCTAATGTATGCGTACATACAGTTGAAGTCAGAATTATTAGCCCTTCTGAATAAATTTGACGTCAGCTGTATGCATACACAGTATATAAGTTATTAATCCACCACATTGGGTTCGAGAAACATTTGTCACAACATTGTGTACTTCCCAAACAACCTATCGTACTTTGGCAGATAAGCACTGTTACAATGTTGTTTGAGAATCATACCCCGGGATGGTTGTTTTGGGTGTTTAGATCGACAAATTGCATTTTACGAATAAAAGCAGCTCTATTTTGGCATAATCTGTTGTATTTGTTGAAGCCTCTGAAGAAAACTCTGGTAAATCAGTAAATCATACACTGTGGAGCTTCTGAGGGATCATTGTTCAGCTTTGAAAACAAAGACTTAAGAACATTAAATAGAATAAATGCATAAATTAGAAGACACAAAACCATCATCCGATTGTTTTGATGGCTCGTTGAGCACTGCTGATCTGGAATCAGCATCAAACCCTACTGACACTGGGGAAACATCTGTCTTCAAACTCTGAGAGAACAAGGAGATTTCTGGGAGAAAAACACAGATGAACAGATCTCTTTGAAGAAGATACAGAAGAAATGTATACCAGCCTACAGTAACAGACACAGTTCAAAAAAAGGTGCACAAAATAGCCATGTGAAGGGTATAGATATCACACTTTGAACCCAAAACATCCAAAATCAGCTTTGCCAAATGTATTTATTTGTATTTAGACTAAAACCTCACATTTAATATTAACCCATTAGCTCAGAAAGGTGAAAATGAGAAATGTCTGGTGGTAAATACTGCACATACCTTACACCGCCCCTAATCCTATACCAGGGGTCGGCAACCCGCGGCTCTAGAGCCTCATGCGGCTCTTTAGCGCTGCCCCAGTGGCTCCCTGGAGCTTTTTCAAAAAATTTTTGAAAACGGAAAAAGATGGGGGAGGTAAATATATTTTTGTTTTAATATGGTTTCTATAGGAGGACAAACAATCTTAACGTTTTCCAATGCTGTAAAAGTGTGTCGAATATTTATTTTCAACATTTCTGTCAACGAAGATTTGCGTCATAGCCTGCGACACACGGAATAGGCAGGTGGTTGTTGTAAACTATCCGGCGGCTGTGTGATGCGCCATGGAGCGTAAGCTGTCTTTGCCAAAGATGTACAGCGGGGCACGCTCTCTAATTTTCCCTCCCTGAGAGAATTCAAAGAAGCCCATCCCGATCACTCACTCAACGGTGATTATTTACAAGGTGCGATCGTTGATATACAAACTGCATTTGGGAGCAGATTTTGCGAGTGGCGAAAGGAAAAAACGAGACTGTCTTTCCTTGTCACACACCCCTGGAGATTGACCCTTCCTTGTTGAGCACATTCCCAGTAAGGGGCCACGTTATGCACGTTCATTTTGATGTTGTTTTTTGGAATTCTCAAAATAAAAAAACATCAAAAATCTGATTTCTTTACTGCATTTCTTTAATTTCATCAAAGCAAAACATGATGCATTAATATTGTAATGAAGTTAAACTTTAACATTAAACATAATTCATTAATATTGTAATTAAGTTAAACCTGAGACGGCATCGTACAAGTAGTCAGTAGACAGTACACAGTAGTCACGTGGTGCGTCATTCTCTACAGGATGCACTGCAGGGAAAAAAAAAAACCTTTAATCATGAAGGCTCAGTATGTATTTGTAGCCAACTAAATCATTTTTATAGTAGGCTAATATAGCTAATATAAATACATACAGCATGTGTTGCCTTCATTATAAGGCTTTTATAAGGCTTTTTTATTTTTTGTGGCTCCAGACATATTTGCTTTTGTTTTTTTTGGTCCAGTATGGCTCTTTCAACATTTTGGGTTGCCGACCCCTGTCCTATACCCTCACAATGACATCACTTTTAAATTGAGAATACGTGTCTCGGATTGCATATGCAA
>NC_141023.1:64747500-64802500 GCF_052040795.2 Danio rerio
TAATAACAATTGTGAAGTTTAAATTTTAATACATAATTTAGTACATAATCTCAAACATTGGCCTTTATTATACAGTTATTGAAATGTTAATATACTTTAACACACTTATTATACAGTTATAAAACAATCATTACACTGTTATTACACAGTTATTACACTTGTTATACTGTTATTACACCGTAATTGCACAGTTATTATACTGTTATTACACAGCCACTATACAGTTAATAGTTATTACAATGTCATCATTATACTGTTATTCAATTCAATTCACCTTTATGTGTGTAGCGCTTTACAATGTAGATTGTGTCAAATCAGCTTCACATAAATCTTCATAGTAACTAGATCATGGTAGTTTTTAGTGTTTAGGTTCAGTTTAGCTCAGTTCATTGTGGTTGAAATCCTTACTGAGAGTCCAAACACTGAGGAGCAAATTCATCGATGCGTAGCTCTTACCGATACTGAACCATGCACACCGGAGGTGACATTATTATACTGTTAGTTATTTATATTTTGTTTTATATTATTTGTTACAGAGTTTATATACAGTTATTACTCAGTTTTTATACTACTATTACACAGTTATTACAATGTTATTATACTATTATTATACAGTTATTACACAGTTACTATACAGTTATTACACAGCTATTATACTGTTATCACAGTTTTTTGTTATTGCACAGTTATTTACTGTTATTAGAGTTATTAAACAGTTATACAAATATTACATAGTTATTACAATCTTATACTGGTTTTATACAGTTATTAAACAGTTATTACAATGTTAATATACTGTTATTACTGTTAATATACAGGTATTACACAGTTGTTACAATGTTATTATACAGTTAATATAATGTTATTATATTGTTATTGCACAGTTATAACAATGTTATTACTTGGTTATAACAATGTTATTATACAGTTGTTACAATGCTGTTACGATGTTATTACAAACTTCACTCCTTAGAAAAAAAGCAAACGTCACAGAAGTTTTTAATCGTTATGTAATGGATTCAATGGGTATAAAGGAAATCAGACTTTAATATAATGGTCCATTGGGTCACTTTTACACTATAAAAATAATAAATAAATAAATATAAATGAATAATAAGTAAATAAATAAATAAATAAATAAATAAATAAATAAATTAAATAATTAATTAATTAATAAATAACAATGTTTTGTCCCAGGGCACAGTGGGTAGCACTGGTCCGGTTTCCCCCACAGTCAGAACACATGCGCTATAGGTGAATTGAATAAGTCACACACACACACACACCCTCTCCAACCTCGAAAGATCCTCCATCCAGATCAGTTCAATCAGTAGTTAGGCAGAATAGCAAATCTGCACAGAAAAAGTTACGCATACACATAACAGAGCCTGCAAGAGAGTGAGTTTTCGCCCCTCCCGTCCATTATAGTTCCTGTAAACGAGCACACTCTGGAAGAAGATGTAACATTCAGTTGATAACAGATACAGAGGAGTTAACTTCTCGGTTATCCGTCACATAAAGGCATAGCTGTTTTTAAGCAAAAGGTTAAGCACATAAGGTTATATGAGGATAAACACATGAGCATAAGTTCATGTAATTAGTTACAAACAAAATTAAACTATTAATGCAAGGATTAGTCTATTAATGCATAGGATAAAGTTTAAACCATCAAAAATCCTTCAGTGGCGACCCCAGATTAATAAAGGGACAAAGACGAAAAGAAAAGGAAATGAATGAATGAATGAATAAATGAATAAATAAATAAATAAATAAATAAATAAATAAATAAATAAATAAATAAATAAATAAATAAATAAATAAATAAATTAATGAATGAATGAAGCGTTCACTTTCCCGAACGCTCGCGTTTAATCTGCCCAGTTGGTGGAATGAACTCCCTAACTGCATCAGAACGACAGAGTCACTCGCTATTTTCAAGAAACGACTAAAAACTCAACTATTTAGTCTCCACTTCACTTCCTAATCTGCAATTGCCTCTCTGAATAGCACACTAACTGTACTAAAAAAAATAAAAATAAATTACTAATACTTTCCTTCTTAGACTTTACAGACCTGAAACTTGCCTATAGCACTTACTCGTTGCTCTTATAGTTGTGTAAATTGCTTCCTTGTCCTCATTTGTACGTCGCTTTGGATAAAAGCGTCTGCTAAATGACTAAATGTAAATTTAAATGTACAATGAATGAATGAATGAACAAACGAACGAACGAACAAACGAATGTTTTGTCCCAATCAGTAAGTTATGCTGCTCACACAAACACACACAAGCACAAAATAATAATAAAAAGAAACCATCACAGAAGTTCTAATGGTTTTAAAATGGTTTTAATGAAAATCAGATTGGTCTTAATAGTAACTCTAATGGTCCTTTGGGTCTCTACTAGTAATTTATTTCATTACTTCTATTAGTGGCATGTTCAAATCAATGAATATTGATGGACTATGACCCAAAACACACTAGACACTAATAAAATGTAAGCTGGTTTTAATAACAAAAATGTTTAGTTATAATAGAATCAGTACCATTACACTCTTTTATGACGGTTCCTATTGGTTTTATTTCATTAGAGTGATTGAAATCAGTTCTAAACCGGCTGGTTGAGCAGGATCAGTTACGCGTTTAATGTCAACGCATCAGTCATTTTTCTCAGTTGTCTGACCTCTGGGTCGCTGCAAAACGTGTCGTTCACACTTCATTAATGCAGTTAACTACATGGCCATTACATCAGTGACACACACACACACATACAAATGTCCTGGTCCATTAAACCATCATACACCACATCTGAAGGATCTTCTCTGCAGACGAGTCAATTTGCTCTTAAATGGATCAGCGCCTGCAATCGCTCAATGACAATCAGCAGATGAATGGCTTCGGCTGGGATAGGATAGTAGGGATTCCCTTGGGGGTAGGGGAAACACATGCTTAATTGTATTGACCTGTAGTGTGCTTTAGATGTTAAACGTAGATTTTTAAAACCTGTAATTGTGATCATATTAATTAAATAAAATATGCGTTTTCTGGAGGACATTCTTTGTTGTGTTTTTAACATATGATGCTTTCACATGCAGAAAAAAAATACAAGAAAAAAGTTATTTAGTAAGTAAAAAAGTACTTAAAAAATTATATAGCAGTACTCATTTAAATTGAAAATGAAAAGTACTCACTATTTATTTTCCCTAAAGTGGTTCCAAACCTCAACTATTTGATATGGGATGGCATTATAAATAAAAGATAATGTTGGCATTTTGCATTTATTCACTCATTTCCATTTGTATTTAAACTGCTGTTTGGTTCCTTTTAGTTGTCAAGTGTCTAAAACAGCAGTTTTTATGACATCTGCAAGAGTTTATGTGTGAAATAATAACAATAAAAGTATAACTATACTATATATTTATATT
Source organism: Danio rerio (assembly GCF_052040795.2). Taxonomy (NCBI): domain Eukaryota; kingdom Metazoa; phylum Chordata; class Actinopteri; order Cypriniformes; family Danionidae; genus Danio; species Danio rerio. The sequence goes on from NC_141023.1 coordinate 64,750,924, forward strand.
CAGGGCTTCACATTAACACCTGACAAATGCGGGTAGATTTCGGCAGTGGCGGGTAAGACAGACACTCCCACTCGCCATTTTGGCTGGTTGAAAATAATTTTCCCAGATAATAATTCTTAAAAGCAGGGTTCGACAATAAGGATGGTCCAATATGTAGACACAGGTGATCTTAGAATTAAGAAGCAACACGACTGACAAAAATAATTGCGTTCGCAACCGTGCGAGCAAAGCAGGTGAATACCGAATGAGCGGATAATCACTCGCGCTAACAGCTGAGGTGATGCGCGCGACTGTTTAAAACGCATGCGCGCTCCCGTTTCCCTTCGTGAAGCAACTGTTTCTAGAAACACAACTTATGCGAACGGTTCTCTTTCAAATTGACTGAACAAAAAGTGAAGAGCATGCACCCACAGTCCTGCTGCTTTCAAGATTTCCAGAGTTGGCTTATTGTAAGCAGCACCGGTTGCTTTCGGTTGAACCATTCTTTGAACAGATTATTTATGGGTCTCTCATTAACCATGTGTGTGTCATCATCCTTTCATTATCACACAGTATGTTTTTTACCTGCTTTCTTTTGCATTATTATGGTTTAGTTATCTTTTTTTTTTACAATAATATTACTTTAATGGGAGATTAACTCCCCATGTATGTGTTGTTAACTACTGATCTGGGACCTTCAGCCAGGACATATGACTGTGCACATGTTTTTTGGTTTAATAAAAAGTATAGTATTCAGCTATATTTTGCATGTTTTGACACATTTAAAATTTGTGGCTAAGAAATAAATAACTGTTTATGTTATTTATGTTATTTATCACCGTACCCCACCACGGTGACTGAAGCTCTGTACAAGACTTTTGGCCAGCGGAGAAATTAAAATGGTCGTGCCCAACTGAGTCTGGTTCTCTCAAGGTTTTTTTTCTTCACTTCTATCAGGTGAAGTTTTTTTTCCCTCACCGCTGTCGCCACTGGCTCGCATGGTTCAGGATTGGTAGAGCTACGCATCGATGAATTTGCTCTTCAGTGTTTGAACTCTCAGTAATGACTTTAAATCACACTGAACTGAGCTAAACTGAACTGAACATAAACACTAAAAACTGAACTACACTGTTCCAGTTACTATGACCATTTATGTGAAGCTGCTTTGACACAATCTACATTGTAAAAGCGCTATACAAATAAAGCTGAATTGAATGTATGGTGTGGTCAGAGATACATTTGGTAAATCCTTCATTTAGAGCTTGGAAATTAATGTAAAATAAAAGCTAATTGTACTATATGTAACCCTGACCCATTTGCTAATGTTTATTGAGCAAGCTCATACACAACACACAAAAAATTAAATGAATGAGGAGGCATAGAGATAACGCAAACTCTAAATCAAGTAATTTTAGCATGGTTAAGTCATATTTATGTGTATAAAATATATTTTCCCAACAGTAATATTCTGGCTAGAGAAAATGGAGAGTGGCTAGTAATGCTGGAGGACTACTAGCCACAGTGGCTGATGATCAAAAAAGTTAATGTCAAGCCCTGTTTATATTATAGCAATAGCATCTCGAAAAGTTCCTACTAAGTCGTCAACTAAGTCTACATGTATTTCAGAATTGGAAAGTTTCATCGTTAAAAATGCATAACTACAAATACTATACTTAATTTCAGGACACACAAGCTTGTAATAAAGATTTCTGGTGTGGGTTTTCATCTAATGAATGTGACGTGTGTGAAAGCATCCAAATTGCATAATGTTATGGACCAGTAAGCTGTGAGCTATTTATATTTTAACGACAGTGAAGTACAAGTATAATCTCTTAAAATCAAAGCTTACTTTATTTAAATCCACTGGTGTTAAGCAGATTAAGGATTATTTTAAATCATTTAAAATGATTGAAGTGTTTCAATACCGTATGCACCCACAGAAATAAAAAAGACATAAAAAATAGCCATTAAATTATAATAAATTCAACCTGACAAAAGATCCAAGTTTTAGGAACAACAAATATTTCCTTGACTTCTAGTTGATAGTGCGGATTCAGAAGTGGCTTATATGAAAGGTGAAGGCCTCTAGATTTAGCCTGATCTCACGAGAAAACGTAAGTATTTTACGTTTTGCTAGTTTAGTGGCTAATTCATACGAATTCATACAATTTCAGTTTCACAAAAATGTACGATTTTAAAAAGGAGGCGTGGCACCTAACCCCACCCCTAAATTAACTGTCATTGAGGGATAAAGCAAATCGTACTAAATTGTACAAATTAGATCGTACGAATTCATACGAATTAGCCACTAAATCAAAAAGTTACGAATTGCCATGATATTGTGTTGTCTAGATTACGCTTATTTTACCAAAATAAAAAAATTATCATGCCTTGATTCATCTTCAATGCTCAATAATGTTCACATCTGGTGACTGGGCTGGCCAATCCTGGAGCAGCTTGACCTGTTTTGCTTTTAGGAACTTTGATGTGGAGGCTGAAGTATAAGGAGCGCTATCCTGCTGAAGAATCTGCCCTCTCCTGTGGTTTGTAATGTAATGGGCAGCACAAATGTCTTGATACCTCAGGTTGTTGATGTTGCCGTCCACTCTGCAGATCTCTCACATGCCCCAAAACTGAATGTAACCCCAAACCATGATTTTTTTGACTGATTTCTGTGAGAATCTTGGCTCCATGTGGATTCCAGTAGGTCTTCTGCAGTATTTGTGATGTTTGGGATGCAGCTCAACAGATGATTTAATTTACCTTCTGCAGATGATTCATGGGAAAAATCTACCTTCTGCCACTTTTCCAAATGATCAACTAGAAGTGAAGTTATTATTTGTTGCTCTTATAACCTGGATCGTTTTAGTTTTGACAAACCTACAGGAAATAAACCCAAAGCGCATATTTCAGGTGTAACTGGAATTGGTTTTAAAATAATTGACGAGATTAATGCTATTACATTTTGCCAGAAAATCTTATTGATATGTGTCTTGTTATTGCAAGGCGTTTGATAGCACTCTATTGGAAGAACACAGAAAGTCCATCAATTGATCACTGGCTAAAAGATTTGACACATTACATTGCACTGGAAAGAATAACCTACAGAATAAAGGGCAAATAAAAGGAATACCATAAAATTTGGGATCTGTTTATACAATTTTTGGAACAAAACCATACAATGGCACAAGCAAATACCTCTCACACTATTGATTTATTGATTGATATATGTATATGTGTATTTTTATTTGTGGAATACAGTATATGTTTTTCTTTGCCTTAGCCCAGGGGTGTCAAACTCAATTCCTGGAGGGCCGAAGCCCTGCACAGTTTAGTTCCAACCCTGCTCCAACACACTTACCTGTAGGTTTCAAACAAGCCTGAAGGACTCAATTAATTTGATCAGGTGTGTTTAATTAGGGTTGGAACTAAACTGAGCAGAGCTGCGGCCCTTTTGGAACTGAGTTTGACACTTGTGCCTTAGCCCATCTATAACTATACATCTACCTGCTAAACTAAATCTGGATGCTTTGGGGGAGGGAGGGGGAAGAGTTTAAATGTAAAAAAAAAAAAAAATTGTATTTTTATGCTAAATTTTAAGTGATTTTCAACAATAAAAAATGTTTAAAAATAAATAAATAACTGGTATCGACGACAAAACTTTTGTTAGGGAATGTATAATTTCCAAAAAGCTATCAGACCTTCTGTGATGGTTTCTAATTTTTTTGGAGAGAAATGTAAATTCTGAACCATTTCTTACATAAATCTACACGTCTAGCTAGTGCGATTTGGACTTGAAACACACTATAATCTTAAGCGAACAAAATTTGATTCTAAATGCAGATTTGCCACTTGGGAGGAAGATACAAATGAACTAAACTAACAATTAGCTCAATATTTTCTTATTCTTATTATTATTATTATTATTTTTTTTTTACAAATGAACAGCAAACTCTTGATTTGGACACAATACAGCAATTAGACGGAAACATGCTAAACGGTGTAACAGCTATATTTCATCAGTCGTTGCGTTTTCGCCAGCATCACTTCAGAAGATTGAAGATAAAAGAAGAGATGAAACGGCATGCAGAATTGATGAGAGAGAATGAAAAATGCTGGGATTAACATGCAAGCGACCGCACACACGCTTCAAAGGCTATTGTTTCTGATGAACGCTGTTTGTTTGAGTCAAACGGGTGATTAATTATGGAGTTTAATTACAGCAGATAAAGACAAGCGCGTGAAAGATGACTCATGTCACAGCTACTTAAGCGATAAAGTCTGGACTGATGAGCGCAGGCTGCCGCCGGATAATGTCACGACACAGCGAGGGCACTGCCAGAGCACTCGAAAACTGTCACATTCATTTAACACTAATCATGAAGCTTGCTCTTTGATAATGTTGTAAAACTATAATGTTTAGAAGGTGAGATTAAAGGGATCGCTCATACAAAAACACAGTTCTGACTCATCTCGGTCCCATTCAAAACCCCACAGGATTTTAGCTCATTTTTAAAACATAACCCTGCCGAAAAATCCAGCTTAAACCAGCCTAGGATGGTAGGTGCTGAGCATTTTAGGCATGCAGTTATTTTCAAATAAATGCACAGCTAAAGTAGTTCCCGGCATGTTTTGAGTGGATCACAGCTCTATATCACTACGCTGAAGGATTTCAGTTATTTCTCAGCTACAACAGTCATAAATCACAAGCAATACATGCCAATATTGCAAATTAAATATATGACACAAGTTCATGCTTGCAAATGAAATATATGTCATGTGCAAAATACTGTGTGTGTTTGTACCTTGTGTGACAAATGCTAGAGGCCATGGTGTTTTGCCTCCTTGGTAAAGCAACCGACTCCCATGCAGAAGGTCGCCAGTTCAATCCCAGCTCGGAGCGGCTTGGGAGGTGTAGGACTGGCAGGGCTACATTGGTGCCGTGACCCGGATGGGAGTGAGGTTTATGGATGGAAGTGTAATGGAGACCAGCAAGTAAGTGTTGTGCATTTAAACCTCACTTCTCTGACCTCTAAAGGTGCTCCAGCGACAGATGCTAGAAGTCATGGTCTTTAGCCTCCTTGGTAGAGCAACTGACTCCCATGCGGAAGGTCGCTGGTTCAATCCCAGCTCGGAGCGGTTTGGGTGGTGTAGGACTGGCAGGGTTACATTGGTGTCGTGACCCGGATGGGACTGAGGTTTAGGGGGGTGAGTGTAAGGGAGTCCAGCTAGTAAGTGCTGTGCAGGTAAAACCTCACTCCTCTGACCTCTAAAGGTGCTCTAGCGACAGATGCTAGAGACCATGATCTTTAGTCTCCTTGATAGAGAAACTGACTCCCATGCGGAAGGTCGCAGGTTCGATGCCGGCTTGCGAGGTGTAGGACTGGTGGGGTTGTATTGGTGCCGTGACCCGGAAGGTCACCAGTTCAATCCCAGCTCGGAACGGTTTGGGTGGTGTAGGATTGGCGGGGTTACATTGGTGCCGTGACCCGGATGGGAGTAAGGCTTAGGGGGGTGAGTGTAACGGAGTCCAGCTAGTAAGTGATGTGCATTTAAACCTCACTTCTCTGACCTCTAAAGGTGCTCCAGCGACAGATGCTAGAAGTCATGATCTTTAGCCTTCTTGGTAGAGCAACCGACTCCCATTCGGAAGGTCGCTGGTTCAATCCCAGCTCGTAGCGGGTTGGGTGGTGTAGGACCGGAAAGGTTACATTGGTGCCGTGACCCGGATGGTAGTGAGGTTTGTGAATGTGATGGAGTCCAGCTAGTAAGTGCTGTGCAGGTAAACCTCACTCCTCTGACCTCTAAAGGTGCTCTAGCGACAGATACAAGAGGCCATGATCTTTAGCCTCCTTGGTAGAGCAACTGACTCCTATGCGGAAGGTTGCCGGTTCGATACCAGCTCGGAGCGGGTTGGGTGGAGTAGGATCGGCGGGGTTACACTTGCACTCCTTACGCTGTAGGAACCAAATGTCCCCACAAGTATAGCAGTACCAGTAAACTTTGACATCATGGGGACGTGTTTGTGGAAAACAGTTTAATATTTTGATAAAATTATTGTTTCCATTGAGAGTTTAATTTAGGGGTAAGGGGATATAATATACAGTATGTACAGTGTCATTATGTCTATGGGAAGTCCCCATAAAGATAGCCGTACAAGAGTGTGTGTGTTTAGCATTTAAGGTTACTCTGTGTGTGTGTGTGGTGTTTGGAAGTGCATTTCTGATGTTTTTCACCCAGTCTGCTTTTGGCTGCATCTTTGCCAGCGTTTATGAAGAGCAAACTGCAGCACTGGACTGTTACCTGGATTTACCCAAATCTCTCCGGTGGCCTTTTTCTGGGCACTGAATAATCCTCACTGTCACTTCAAAAGATAAAGCATCTCCTGCATTCTCCACAGTGAGTCTGGGAAAGCTGTGCTGGAGATGCCTAAATCCCTGCCTGAGACTCGGAGACACGGAGACCAAGCCAAGAGCTGCCGGCGGTGCCTGAATCTGGACCCAATAAAAGGAAATGATTAATAAGAGGGGACCGCCGTGTGTAAAGGCTCCACACAGTAGGATTTATTTGCTTATGCATTATTCAATATCGGGATAATCTTCAAACTGTTCCATTACAGCAATACGCTGCGTGAGGCTGTGAGTTGCAGTGATTTTTTACTAATTCAGATCATTTGTTTCTACATTAGCAGCTGTTGCGGAAGCAGATTTTCAGAGCAACACTGCTAACAGATTCAGGAGAGAAGTCAAACATAGTCGCAATTTGGACTAGATACACTGAAGAAGGGGAAATCACAGCTGTTTATATTTTAAAATAGTCTCATAAAATGTGTGTGTGTGTGTGTGTGTGTGTGTACTACCTGACAAAGGTCTTGTCGTCGATCCCAGTTGTAAGAGCAACAAATAATAACGTGACTTCTAGTTGATCATTTGAAGTGGCAGAAGGTGGATTTTTCTGATAAATCCTCTGCATCAGACCTATTGGAACCCACACGGACCCAAGATTCTCACAGAAATCAGTCTAGTTTGGTAAAGAGAAAATCATGGTTTGAGGTTACATTCAGTATGGGGCTTATTTTGGTAAAATAAGCGTAATCTAGAGGCTTTTCCCTTTAGCTGTTATTTGTATTATTAAGTTATTAGTTGTTGTTCCCAAATATTGGATAGGTGACAAGACACAGGTAGTTTATATATCGTACGAGTTCATACGAGTTCAGTTGCATGAAATTGTACGATTTTTAAAAGGAGGCTTGGCACCTAACCCCACACTTAAACCCAACCGTCATTGGGGGATTGACAAATTGTACTAAATTGTACGAATTATATCATATGAATTCATACGAATTAGCCACTAAATCAAAAAGTTACGAATTGCCGTGAGATTGTGTTGGTTTTACGCAGCAGATGCCCTTCTAGCTTCAACCCATCCCTAGGAAACATCCATACACACTCATTCACACACACACTCATACACTGCGGCTAATTTTAGCTTATCCAATACCGCATGTCTTTGGACTTGTGGAGGAAACCGGAGCACCCGGAGGAAACCCACGCAAACAAGAACGTGCAAACTCCACACAGAAACATCAACTGACCCAGCTGGGGCTCGAACCAGTGACCTTCTTGCTGTGAGGCGATTGTGCTACTCACTTTGCCAGCAGGTCTCACAAATCTCTCTTTTTATGTTTTTAATAGAAAGCTCTACAATATTATATTTGTGTATATACATTATATTAGTCACTGAAGCTAAATCTGGAGCTTATCTAACAAAATAACCCACGATAACGTTCCAAAAGCTAGAACTGCCAAATTTATGTCATATTAAATAATAAAAAAATATTAAATACAAATTTAAAAAAAGAGAAAAAATCAAGAGAAGCAAAAACAAATTGAGAGTTGGATTTAGTTGGAAATTTGTAGTTTGTAATTTTTTTTGCAATGTTTTGCTTGAATTTAATTGTATTATCTTTCTATTTCTGAAGGGGCTTGGTGTAACGAATGTGGCGAAATTAAAAAAATTAAGAAAAATCTCTCTCCCGAATATTGACTGGGTACTTCTGGTAGCCACCATATAGACCTTTTTCTTGGAACGCAAAATTACCCATGATGCTTTGCGTGTATGCGCAAGGAGAATGCAAAGAACTTCCGGTCGGCAGCTGATGCGTGTAAACAGTCACATTTGGACAGCTTTGAAACGATAGTTTTAGTCTATTTTACCTGCTTTTATCCTCTTTGAACTAATACTGTTGTCCATCAGCAGCATCTCCTGGACTGATCATTTAAAGAAATGCGATCTAATAGGATGGAAAACAGCTGCTGTGAGACGTTTTCCCCTCGTTGTCAGACGGCATCTTCAGCAGTTTAAATGAAGCCTCGTCATCGCTAAAGTCAACATTTTCTCTTTATTTCAAATATATAACCAGCCCAAACTAATGTAGTTCACCAAAATGTTTGACACACACACGTAGCCTGTACTGTGCCACTGACACACTGATTTAATAACTGTGACAAAGTGAAAATATAGGCTAGTGTCATTTCGAAAAGACAGAAAAACACAAACCGTGGTGAAAACAACACACGAAATAAAACACAAACGGCTCGCCATTAGAATGAACAGCAAATCAGTCAGCAGAGGATCAATAACAGACTTTTATTGCTCATTTTTGTAAATTGCACGACTTTCATACCTGTTAAGTTTCATGCCAGTACTCTGGTTTGCTCTCTCTCTCTCTCTCTCTCTCTCTCTCTCTCTCTCTCTCTCTCTCTCTCTCTCTCTCTCTCTCTCTCTCTCTCTCTCTCTCTCTCTGTGTGTGTTAAAGAGCCGCTGAGCTAACAGCTGACAGGCCGGGAACGCACACACCCACTGTATTTCTGACGGCAGACACGTGAACTAGGAGAACGTTTTTCTCGTATTTCTGACGCGCTTGAACCACGTGTGACAGATTATAACGGCTTTAACAGACACATTTCTAAGTTGTGTGTCACAAAAACACTCTGTTATCCATTAAAAACGTTATTGAAACCCATTGTCGGAGCGCAAATTTCCAGTTGTACACGCTGTAAACGGAAGTTTATAGCATTCTACCGGAAGACGCTGGTCGCTATGGCGCCCTCCATGCAGCAGCCATGAAAAAGGTCTATATAAGCACACTATTTATGTCTGTTTTCTGCGAAGTATTGCCAATTTCACTGCCTTACCAAGCGGTTTCCTACTGTAGTGTTTGCCATTGTGCTATGACCTTATTGCCTGCCTTTTCGACTACTGCTTTTTAGATTCTGGACTCTGCCTTGTTTGCTTTTTTGGACTGCCTCTTTGTTTGCTTACCTTTGCCTAATTTATGATTATGATTCTGCCTTCGATTGATGTATGCTGTTTGTCTAATAAACCTCCAGCATTTGGATTCAATCCGCCTCCATGTCTCCACCGGCTCCCTCACACTCGGTGATTAAAATATTATTTTAATAAATATATCCGTTTATTACATCTGGTGTGCTTAAATGCACCAAAATACATTGCCTATATGCACTGAGAAATAGATGAAAATATATACGTGATATGTATGTATATCAGCATTGGTGGTAGTTGTGCCCTGGTTCGAGGCAGCGGGCCTCAAACAAAACAAGAGTTCTCACAGATTTTCTTTTTTTTCTCTCTTTAGGAAGTCTTATTTACTTAAAGTTGCTGGAATAAAAAAAAAAACTGAAGTTCAGCATTATCAGCCCCCTCAAGAATCTTTTTTTGACTGGCTACAAAACAAACCACAGTTGTATTTCAAGTTCCTTTAACATCATAATTAATAAGATGTCAGCACATATACCTAAATGTGATCCTCCAAATGTATCACTCAGGAGGAGCTGAAGCAGTTTGTGTGTTAATGAAGCGGTTTTAGTCCAGCGAGTCCGTATTGATTTCTGACTAATGAGCAGCACAGGAAAGAGCCATCAACCATTGAAAAGCCACGGGTGAGAAGGTCTTTACGGGAAACTGCGTCTAGTGTATCTCAATGACTCAATTAGGAGCTCTGTGCCCCGCAAGAGTGTAAAACAGCTTCCGTCCGGCCATAGTTTCAGTTGAATGCGTACAGCTGTGCTGTAATTTGAGCACATTTAAGTCCATTAACACTGACTGTGGCTACTTGTGTGCTGATTGACAGGGTCCCTTCATAGTGTACACTGCATCTCAACTCTCAGAGCAAGCAAAATGTGTTCATTGAGAAATGATTGTAATATCAAATATTTGAAAACTTCAGTCATGCATGTTAGAAAGCAGTCTGAAACATAAATGACAATATGCATGTGTAAATATTTAGAATATAGTGTTAATTATCAAACATTACATTTACATTTAGTCATTTAGCAGACGCTTTTATCCAAAGCGACTTACAAATGAGGACAAGGAAGCAATTTACACAACTATAAGAGCAACAATGAATAAGTGCTATAGGCAAGTTTCAGGTCTGTAAAGTCTAAGAAGGAAAGTATTAGTAGTATTAGTATTTTTTTATTTTTTATTTTGGGTACAGTTAGTGTGATATCTAGAGAGGCAATTGCAGATTAGGAAGTGAAGTGGAGACTAAATAGTTGAGTTTTTAGTCGTTTCTTGAAAGTAGCGAGTGACTCTGCTGTTCTGATGCAGTTAGGGAGTTCATTCCACCAACTGGGCAGATTGAGCGTGAGATTCGCGAAAGTGATTTCTTCCCTCTTTGGGATGGAACCACGAGGCGACGTTCATTCACAGAACGCAAGTTTCTGGAGGGCACATAGATCTGCAGAAGTGAGAGCAGATAAGAAGGAGCAAGGCCAGAAGTCACTTTGTAGGCAAACATCAGAGCTTTGAATTTGATGCGAGCAGCAACTGGCAGCCAGTGCAAACGGACTAGCAGCGGAGTGACATGTGCTCGTTTAGGTTCATTGAAGACCACTCGTGCTGCTGCGTTCTGGAGCAGTTGAAGAGGCTTGATAGAGTTAGCTGGAAGCCCAGCTAGTAGAGAGTTGCAGAAATCCAGTTTGGAGAGAACAAGAGCTTGAACAAGGAGTTGAGCTGCATGTTCAGATAAGAAGGGTCGGATCTTTCTGATGTTATAGAGTGCGAATCTTTATTACGCGGCAGTCTGAAATGCTCGATTCTGATTGGACAGTTGTGACATTCCAAGGTATGTTATTCCGAGATAACAACCACTAAATAACATAGGCTCATCCAGGAACTTTGAATCACTAGCGAACATTTTCACATCCATATACTTACATCCACACTGATATGTATCTAAATATCTGTTAGGTCATGGTGTTTAACTGTGTCTCTTTGGCGCTGTCTCAATAAATAATGAAGGATATGTAGGTGTAACGACCCTGCTTAACTTGAGGAAGGCAAGGTTATCAAATACATATATTTATTCCAAGGAAGAACACTGGAAGGACATGGGGTGAAAACAAGCAACAAACGAGACATCACGGAGGGAATGCTGGACGAGAACTAAATGACACACACAGGGACTATAAATACACAGAGGGGGGTGAACTGATTACATACAGGGGTGAGACACAGGTGGAAGTCATTCATTCATTTTCTTGTCGGCTTAGTCCCTTTATTAATCCAGGGTCACCACAGCGGAATGAACCGCCAACTTATCCAGCACATTTTTACGCAGCGGATGCCCTTCCAGCCGTAACCCATCTCTGGGAAACATCCACACACACACACACACACACTCATACACTACGGACAATTTAGCCTACCCAATTCACCTGTACCACATGTCTTTGGACTGTTGCGGACACCGGAGCACCTGGAGAAAACCCATGCGAACGCAGGGAGAACGTGCAAACTCCACACAGAAACGCCAACTGAGCCGAGGTTCGAACCAGCAACCTTCTTGCTGTGAGGCAACAACACTACCCACTGCATCATAACAGATGAAAGTGATAAAAAAATAATGATATATAACAAAGGAACACATGGTAGAGGTCACATGACAAAAACAAACCCACAAGGGAGACTGGGTGTGACAGTAGGTTAGTATATACTCCATTCAGCCGGTTTCAATTCAATAAGCTTAGCGTTTTTGACTGTTTACTGCCTGAATTTTTGTCTGAATAACGTGCAGGTTATTGGTTACACCATCAGCTTTTAATTCCTGTCAGATGTGTTTTTGACTGTTTAGTGCCATCTTGTGACTTTTCGCTACATTTTGCGTCAGGACACACAGACGACACACATGAGAATGGCTTTAATGAGCCCCTATTATGCATTAAAAAGGTCATATTTTTATTTTGGGGGTCTCCAAGAACAGGCTGATATGCATGTTTACCTTATGATTAAAGTTGTTGCACGTTCGCCGGTTCCCACCTCAAAATGAGCGAGTCTGAGCCACTTGTACATTCAGGAAGCCTTCAGAAAAAACAAAACAGAGGGGAAAAATCTTGACACAGAGGAACATAAACACCATTGAAGAAGCACCTCATGTAAACACCTGAATCATATTAATCTTATTCAGACTAAGCTAAATAATTCGATTACTGATGTCCATGTACACATAGTAAATTCCAGCGTGAATTGTCTCTTTAAAGGCACTTGGTCTGATAAAGGGAGTGTAGTGTGTGTCGTGGGGATCTGCACAGAGTGTGTCTCGCAGTGTGAAAGCTCAGTGCTGCAGAGCTCCTGCTGGGATTATTACGCACTGCAGACACACTCTCATTCTCACCGTTTGTCTAAACTGCTGTATTACTGTAGGGAGAAACAAGCCTCCCTCCGCACCACTGATGTACTTTACATTATCAGCCTTTCCACACACTGCAAAAAAAACAAAGAAGCCATCGAAATATGATAAAGAAATGAATGATTTGAGAAGATGGAAACTAGAAACAAGTCAAATTGTCTGCTAGTGCCGTAAGATTATTCTTGTTAAACTTTCTTGATACTTACGATAACACTTTAGTTTAAATAACAATTTACACTATATACCACTGGCTTACTACACTAAAAAAGTGATGGATTATTTTACTTTAAAAAAAAGTTAGTAAACCTTAAAAGAAACAAGTTGATTTTACTTTAAAAAAGTCCAAAACAAGCTCATTGTGGATATGTACCCCTGTCTACATACTCAACACAATCTCATGGTAATTCGTAACTTTTTGATTTAGTGGTTATTTCGTATAAATTCATATGATCATCACCCGATGACAGTTGGGGTTAGGGGTGGGGTTTGGTGCATACCTGTCAACCCTCCTTTTTTTCCTCTTTATTTTACAGATCTACCATCCCGTAAAGGTTTTTTTTCTGTATTTTTTCTGTATTTTTGTTTTTTCTCTGAAGGGTGAAAATAAACTTTAAAGAGTCGACAAAACACTATGACATAAATATAAAACCAGCGGGATTCAATTTCCTTTTCATTACAGGTGCCGTCTCCCCTTCATTAGCATATTGACAAGACTGTCAGCAGGACCATCAAATATATCAATGTTGGTCATGGACCATCAAATTTATTAATTCACTAATGTTGATCCTGGACCATCAATATAAATTCACTAATGTTGATCCTGGACCATCAATATATCAATTCACTAATGTTGTTCCTGGACCATCAATATATAAATTCACTAATGTTGATCCTGGACCATCAAGTAATTAAATTCACTGATGTTGATCCTGGACCATCAATATATAAATTCACTAATGTTGATCCTGGACCATCAATATATAAATTCACTAATGTTGATCCTGGACCATCAATACCTCAATTCCCTAATGTTGATCCTGGACCAACAATATATAAATTAATTAATGTTGATCCTGGACCATCAATATATCAAATCACTAATGTTGATCCTGGACCATCAATACATCAATTGTACTAATGTTGATCCTGGACCATCAATACATCAATTCACTAATGTTGATCCTGGACCATCAATATATAAATTCAATAATGTTGATCCTGGACCATCAATATATCAATTCACTAATGTTGATCCTGGACCATCAATACCTCAATTCCCTAATGTTGATCCTGGACCATCAATATATCAAATCACTAATGTTGATCCTGGACCATCAATATATAAATTCAATAATGTTGATCCTGGACCATCAATACCTCAATTCCCTAATGTTGATCCTGGACCATCAATACATCAATTCACTAATGTTGATCCTGGACCATCAATATATAAATTCAATAATGTTGATCCTGGACCATCAATATATAAATTCACTAATGTTGATCCTGGACCATCAATATATAATTTCACTACTGTTGATCCTGGACCATCAATATATCAATTCACTAATGTTGATCCTGGACCATCAATATATAAATTCACTAATGTTGATCCTGGACCATCAAGTAATTAAATTCACTACTGTTGATCCTGGACCATCAATATATCAATTCACTAATGTTGATCCTGGACCATCAATATATAAATTCACTAATGTTGATCCTGGACCATCAATACCTCAATTCCCTAATGTTGATCCTGGACCATCAATATATCAATAACTAATGTTGATCCTGGATCATCAATATATCAATTCACTAATGTTGATCCTGGACCATCAAGTAATTAAATTCACTAATGTTGATCCTGGACCATCAATATATCAATTCACTAATGTTGATCCTGGACCATCAATATACAAATTCACTAATGTTGATCCTGGACCATCAATATATAAATTAATTAATGTTGATCCTGGACCATCAATACCTCAATTCCCTAATGTTGATCCTGGACCATCAATATATAAATTAATTAATGTTTATCCTGGACCATCAATATACAAATTCATTAATGTTGATCCTGGACCATCAATATACAAATTCACTAATGTTGATCCTGGACCATCAATATATAAATTCACTAATGTTGATCCTGGACCATCAATACCTCAATTCACTAATGTTGATCCTGGACCAACAATATATAAATTCACTAATGTTGATCCTGGACCATCAATACCTCAATTCCCTAATGTTGATCCTGGACCATCAATACCTCAATTCCCTAATGTTGATCCTGGACCATCAATATATAAAATAATTAATGTTGATCCTGGACCATCAATATATAAATTCACTAATGTTGATCCTGGACCATCAATATATAAATTCACTAATGTTGATCCTGGACCATCAATATATAAATTCACTAATGTTGATCCTGGACCATCAATATATCAATTCACTAATGTTGATCCTGGACCATCAATATACAAATTCACTAATGTTGATCCTGGACCATCAAGTAATTAAATTCACTAATGTTGATCCTGGACCATCAATATATAAATTCACTAATGTTGATCCTGGACCATCAAATTGATCAATTAACTAATGTTTATCCTGGACCATCAATATATAAATTAATTAATGTTGATCCTGGACCATCAATATATAAATTAATTAATGTTGATCCTGGACCATCAATATACAAATTCACTAATGTTGATCCTGGACCATCAATACCTCAATTCCCTAATGTTGATCCTGGACCATCAATACCTCAATTCCTTAATGTTGATCCTGGACCATCAATATATAAATTAATTAATGTTGATCCTGGACCATCAATATATAAAATAATTAATGTTGATCCTGGACCATCAATATATAAATTCACTAATGTTGATCCTGGACCATCAATATATAAATTCGCTAATATTGATCCTGGACCATCAATATATAAATTCACTAATGTTGATCCTGGACCATCAATATATAAATTCACTAATGTTGATCCTGGACCATCAATATATCAATTCACTAATGTTGATCCTGGACCATCAAGTAATTAAATTCAGTAATGTTGATCCTGGACCATCAATATAAATTCACTAATGTTGATCCTGGACCATCAATATATCAAATCACTAATGTTGATCCTGGACCATCAATATATCAAATCACTAATGGTGATCCTGGACCATCAATATATAATTTCACTACTGTTGATCCTGGACCATCAATATATAAATTCACTATTGTTGATCCTGGACCATCAAGTAATTAAATTCACTAATGTTGATCCTGGACCATCAATATATAAATTCACTAATGTTGATCCTGGACCATCAAGTAATTACATTCACTAATTTTGATCATGGACCATTAATATATAAATTTACTAATGTTGATCCTGGACCATCAATATATAAATTCACTAATGTTGATCCTGGACCATCAATATATCAATTCACTAATGTTGATCCTGGACCATCAATATATAAATTCACTAATGTTGATCCTGGACCATCAATATATAAATTCACTACTGTTGATCCTGGACCATCAATATATCAATTCACTAATGTTGATCCTGGACCATCAATATATAAATTCACTAATGTTGATCCTGGACCATTAATATATCAATTCACTAATGTTGATCCTGGACCATCAATATATAAATTCACTAATGTTTATCCTGGACCATTAATATATCAATTCACTAATGTTGATCCTGGACCATTAATATATCAATTCATCAATGTTGATCCTGGACCATCAATATATAAATTCACTACTGTTGATCCTGGATCATCAATATATAAATTCACTAATATTGATCCTGGACCATCAATATATCAATTCACTAATGTCGATCCTGGACCATCAATATATAAATTCACTAATGTTGATCCTGGACCATCAAGTAATTAAATTCACTAATGTTGATCCTTGACCATCAATATACAAATTCACTAATGTTGATCCTGGACCATCAATATACAAATTCACTATGGTTGATCCTGGACCATCAATATACAAATTCACTAATGTTGATCCTGGACCATCAATATAAATTCACTAATGTTGATCCTGGACCATCAATATAAATTCACTGATGTTGATCCTGGACCATCAATATATAAATTCATTAATGTTGATCCTGGACCATCAATATATAAATTCATTAATGTTGATCCTGGACCATCAATATATAAATTCACTAATGTTGATCCTGGACCATCAATATATAAATTCATTAATGTTGATCCTGGACCATCAATATATAAATTCATTAATGTTGATCCTGGACCATCAATATATAAATTCACTAATGTTGATCCTGGACCATCAATATTTAAATTCACTAATGTTGATCCTGGACCATCATTATATCAATTCACTAATGTTGATCCTGGACCATCAATATATAAATTCACTAATGTTGATCCTGGACCATCAATATATAAATTCACTAATGTTGATCCTGGACCATCAATATATAAATTCACTGATGTTGATCCTGGACCATCAAGTAATTAAATTCACTAATGTTGATCCTGGACCATCAAGTAATTAAATTCACTAATGTTGATCCTGGACCATCAATATATAAATTCATTAATGTTGATCCTGGACCATCAATATATAAATTCATTAATGTTGATCCTGGACCATCAATACATCAATTGACTAATGTTGATCCTGGACCATCAATATATCAATTCACTAATGTTGATCCTGGACCATCAATAAATAAATTCACTACTGTTGATCCTGGACCAGCAATATATCAATTCACTAATGTTGATCCTGGACCAGCAATATATAAATTCATTATTGTTGATCCTGGACCATCAATATATAAATTCATTAATGTTGATCCTGGACCATCAATATATAAATTCACTAATGTTGATCCTGGACCATCAATATATAAATTCATTAATGTTGATCCTGGACCATCAATATATAAATTCACTAATCTTGATCCTGGACCATCAATATATCAATTCACTAATGTTGATCCTGGACCATCAATATAAATTCACTAATGTTGATCCTGGACCATCAATATATAAATTCACTAATGTTGATCCTGGACCATCAATATATCAATTCACTAATGTTGATCCTGGACCATCAAGACCTCAATTCACTAATGTTGATCCTGGACCATCAATATATAAATTCACTAATGTTGATCCTGGACCATCAATACCTCAATTCACTAATGTTGATCCTGGACCATTAATATATCAATTCATTAATGTTGATCCTGGACCATCAATATATAAATTCACTAATGTTGATCCTGGACCATCAATACCTCAATTCACTAATGTTGATCCTGGACCAACAAGTAATTAAATTCACTAATGTTGATCCTGGACCATCAATATATAAATTCACTAATGTTGATCCTGGACCATCAATATATAAATTCACTAATGTTGATCCTGGACCATCAATATATAAATTCACTAATGTTGATCCTGGACCATCAATATAAATTCACTGATGTTGATCCTGGACCATCAATATATAAATTCACTAATGTTGATCCTGGACCATCAATATATCAATTCACTAATGTTGATCCTGGACCTTCAAGTAATTAAATTCACTAATGTTGATCCTGGACCATCAATATATAAATTCACTACTGTTGATCCTGGACCATCAATATTTCAATTCACTAATGTTGATCCTGGACCATCAAGTAATTAAATTCACTAATGTTGATCCTGGACCATCAAGTAATTAAATTCACTAATGTTGATCCTGGACCATCAAGTAATTAAATTCACTAGTGTTGATCCTGGACCATCAATATATAAATTCACTAATGTTGATCCTGGACCATCAATATATAAATTCACTAATGTTGATCCTGGACCATCAATACCTCAATTCACTAATGTTGATCCTGGACCATCAATATATCAATTACCTAATGTTGATCTTGGTCCATCAAATTGATCAATTAACTAATGTTTATCCTGGACCATCAAGACCTCAATTCACTAATGTTGATCCTGGACCATCAATATATAAATTCACTAATGTTGATCCTGGACCATCAATATATAAATTCACTAATGTTGATCCTGGACCATAAATATATAAATTCACTAATGTTTATCCTGGACCATTAATATATCAATTCATTAATGTTGATCCTGGACCATCAATATATAAATTCACTAATGTTGATCCTGGACCATCAATATATAAATTCACTAATGTTGATCCTGGACCATCAATATATAAATTCACTAATATTGATCCTGGACCATCAATATATCAATTCACTAATGTCGATCCTGGACCATCAAGTAATTAAATTCACTAATGTTGATCCCGGACCATCAATATATCAATTCACTAATGTTGATCCTGGACCATCAATATATAAATTCACTAATGTTAATCCTGGACCATCAAGTAAATAAATTCACTAATGTTGATCCTTGACCATTAATATACAAATTCACTGATGTTGATCCTGGACCATCAATATATAAATTCACTAATGTTGATCCTGGACCATCAATATAAATTCACTGATGTTGATCCTGGACCATCAATATATAAATTCACTAATGTTGATCCTGGACCATCAATATAAATTCACTAATGTTGATCCTGGACCATCAATATAAATTCACTAATGTTGATCCTGGACCATCAATATATCAATTCACTAATGTTGATCCTGGACCATCAAGTAATTAAATTCACTAATGTTGATCCTGGACCATCAAGTAATTAAATTCACTAATGTTGATCCTGGACCATCAATATATAAATTCACTACTGTTGATCCTGGACCATCAATATATAAATTCACTAATGTTGATCCTGGACCATCAATATAAATTCACTGATGTTGATCCTGGACCATCAATATATAAATTCACTAATGTTGATCCTGGACCATCAATATAAATTCACTAATGTTGATCCTGGACCATCAATATAAATTCACTAATGTTGATCCTGGACCATCAATATATCAATTCACTAATGTTGATCCTGGACCATCAAGTAATTAAATTCACTAATGTTGATCCTGGACCATCAAGTAATTAAATTCACTAATGTTGATCCTGGACGATCAAGTAATTAAATTCAGTAATGTTGATCCTGGACCATCAATATACAAGTTCACTAATGTTGATCCTGGACAATCAATACATCAATTCACTAATGTTGATCCTGGACCATCAATATATAAATTCACTAATGTTGATCCTGGACCATCAATATATAAATTCACTAATGTTGATCCTGGACCATCAATATATCAATTCACTAATGTTGATCCTGGACCATCAATATATAAATTCACTAATGTTGATCCTGGACCATCAAGTAATTAAATTCACTAATGTTGATCCTGGACCATCAATATATAAATTCACTAATGTTGATCCTGGACCATCAATATAAATTCACTAATGTTGATCCTGGACCATCAATATATCAATTCACTAATGTTGATCCTGGACCATCAAGTAATTAAATTCACTAATGTTGATCCTGGACCATCAAGTAATTAAATTCACTAATGTTGATCCTGGACCATCAATATATAAATTCACTAATGTTGATCCTGGACCATCAAGTAATTAAATTCACTAATGTTGATCCTGGACCATCAAGTAATTAAATTCACTAGTGTTGATCCTGGACCATCAATATATCAATTCACTAATGTTGATCCTGGACGATCAAGTAATTAAATTCAGTAATGTTGATCCTGGACCATCAAGTAATTAAATTCACTAGTGTTGATCCTGGACCATCAATATACAAATTCACTAATGTTGATCCTGGACCATCAATATATAAATTTACTAATGTTGATCCTGGACCATCAATATATAAATTCACTAATGTTGATCCTGGACCATCAATATATAAATTCACTAATGTTGATCCTGGACCATCAATATATAAATTCACTAATGTTGATCCTGGACCATCAATATATAAATTCACTAATGTTGATCCTGGACCATTAATATATCAATTCATTAACGTTGATCCTGGACCATCAATATATAAATTCACTACTGTTGATCCTGGACCATCAATATATAAATTCACTAATATTGATCCTGGACCATCAAGTAATTAAATTCACTAATGTTGATCCCGGACCATCATTTTATCAATTCAATAATGTTGATCCTGGACCATCAATATATCAATTCACTAATGTCGATCCTGGACCATCAATATATAAATTCAATAATGTTGATCCTGGACCATCAAGTAATTAAATTCACTAATATTGATCCCGGACCATCATTTTATCAATTCAATAATGTTGATCCTGGACCATCAATATATCAATTCACTAATGTTGATCCTGGACCATCAATATATAAATTCACTAATGTTGATCCTGGACCATCAAGTAATTAAATTCACTAATGTTGATCCTTGACCATCAATATACAAATTTACTAATGTTGATCCTGGACCATCAATATACAAATTCACTAATGTTGATCCTGGACCATCAATATACAAATTCACTGATGTTGATCCTGGACCATCAATATATAAATTCACTAATGTTGATCCTGGACCATCAAGTAATTAAATTCACTAATGTTGATCCCGGACCATCAATATAAATTCACTAATGTTGATCCTGGACCATCAATGTAAATTCACTGATGTTGATCCTGGACCATCAATATATAAATTCACTAATGTTGATCCTGGACCATCAATATATAAATTCACTAATGTTGATCCTGGACCATCAATATATAAATTCATTAATGTTGATTCTGGACCATCAATATATAAATTCACTAATGTTGATCCTGGACCATCAATACCTCAATTCACTAATGTTGATCCTGGATCATCAAGTAATTAAATTCACTAATGTTGATCCTGGACCATCAAATTGATCAATTAACTAATGTTTATCCTGGACCATCAAGACCTCAATTCACTAATGTTGATCCTGGACCATCAATATATAAATTCACTAATGTTGATCCTGGACCATCAATATATAAATTCACTAATGTTGATCCTGGACCATAAATATATAAATTCACTAATGTTTATCCTGGACCATTAATATATCAATTCACTAATGTTGATCCTGGACCATTAATATATCAATTCATCAATGTTGATCCTGGACCATCAATATATAAATTCACTACTGTTGATCCTGGATCATCAATATATAAATTCACTAATATTGATCCTGGACCATCAATATATCAATTCACTAATGTCGATCCTGGACCATCAATATATAAATTCACTAATGTTGATCCTGGACCATCAAGTAATTAAATTCACTAATGTTGATCCTGGACCATCAATATACAAATTCACTAATGTTGATCCTGGACCATCAATATAAATTCACTAATGTTGATCCTGGACCATCAATATAAATTCACTGATGTTGATCCTGGACCATCAATATATAAATTCACTAATGTTGATCCTGGACCATCAATATATAAATTCATTAATGTTGATCCTGGACCATCAATATATAAATTCACTAATGTTGATCCTGGACCATCAATATTTAAATTCACTAATGTTGATCCTGGACCATCATTATATCAATTCACTAATGTTGATCCTGGACCATCAATATATAAATTCACTAATGTTGATCCTGGAAAATCAATATATAAATTCACTAATGTTGATCCTGGACCATCAATATATAAATTCACTAATGTTGATCCTGGACCATCAATATATAAATTCACTGATGTTGATCCTGGACCATCAAGTAATTAAATTCACTAATGTTGATCCTGGACCATCAAGTAATTAAATTCACTAATGTTGATCCTGGACCATCAATATATAAATTCATTAATGTTGATCCTGGACCATCAATATATAAATTCATTAATGTTGATCCTGGACCATCAATACATCAATTGACTAATGTTGATCCTGGACCATCAATATATCAATTCACTAATGTTGATCCTGGACCATCAATAAATAAATTCACTACTGTTGATCCAGGACCAGCAATATATCAATTCACTAATGTTGATCCTGGACCATCAATATATCAATTCACTAATGTTGATCCTGGACCAGCAATATATAAATTCATTATTGTTGATCCTGGACCATCAATATATAAATTCATTAATGTTGATCCTGGACCATCAATATATAAATTCACTAATGTTGATCCTGGACCATCAATATATAAATTCATTAATGTTGATCCTGGACCATCAATATATAAATTCACTAATCTTGATCCTGGACCATCAATATATCAATTCACTAATGTTGATCCTGGACCATCAATATAAATTCACTAATGTTGATCCGGGACCATCAATATATAAATTCACTAATGTTGATCCTGGACCATCAATATATCAATTCACTAATGTTGATCCGGGACCATCAATATATAAATTCACTAATGTTGATCCTGGACCATCAATATATAAATTCATTAATGTTGATCCGGGACCATCAATATATAAATTCACTAATGTTGATCCTGGACCATCAATATATCAATTCACTAATGTTGATCCTGGACCATCAAGACCTCAATTCACTAATGTTGATCCTGGACCATCAATATATAAATTCACTAATGTTGATCCTGGACCATCAATACCTCAATTCACTAATGTTGATCCTGGACCATTAATATATCAATTCATTAATGTTGATCCTGGACCATCAATATATAAATTCACTAATGTTGATCCTGGACCATCAATACCTCAATTCACTAATGTTGATCCTGGACCAACAAGTAATTAAATTCACTAATGTTGATCCTGGACCATCAATATATAAATTCACTAATGTTGATCCTGGACCATCAATATATAAATTCACTAATGTTGATCCTGGACCATCAATATATAAATTCACTAATGTTGATCCTGGACCATCAATATATAAATTCACTAATGTTGATCCTGGACCATCAATATATCAATTCACTAATGTTGATCCTGGACCTTCAAGTAATTAAATTCACTAATGTTGATCCTGGACCATCAATATATAAATTCACTACTGTTGATCCTGGACCATCAATATTTCAATTCACTAATGTTGATCCTGGACCATCAAGTAATTAAATTCACTAATGTTGATCCTGGACCATCAAGTAATTAAATTCAGTAATGTTGATCCTGGACCATCAATATATAAATTCACTAATGTTGATCCTGGACCATCAATATATAAATTCACTAATGTTGATCCTGGACCATCAATATATAAATTCATTAATGTTGATCCTGGACCATCAATATATAAATTCACTAATGTTGATCCTGGACCATCAATACCTCAATTCACTAATGTTGATCCTGGACCATCAAGTAATTAAATTCTATATTGTTGATCCTGGACCATCAATATATCAATTACCTAATGTTGATCTTGGTCCATCAAATTGATCAATTAACTAATGTTTATCCTGGACCATCAAGACCTCAATTCACTAATGTTGATCCTGGACCATCAATATATAAATTCACTAATGTTGATCCTGGACCATCAATATATAAATTCACTAATGTTGATCCTGGACCATCAATATATCAATTCATTAATGTTGATCCTGGACCATCAATATATAAATTCACTAATGTTGATCCTGGACCATCAATATATAAATTCACTAATGTTGATCCTGGACCATCAATATATAAATTCACTAATATTGATCCTGGACCATCAATATATCAATTCACTAATGTCGATCCTGGACCATCAATATATAAATTCACTAATGTTGATCCTGGACCATCAAGTAATTAAATTCACTAATGTTGATCCTGGACCATCAATATATAAATTCACTAATGTTGATCCTGGACCATCAATATATCAATTCATTAATGTTGATCCTGGACCATCAATATATAAATTCACTAATGTTGATCCTGGACCATCAATATATAAATTCACTAATGTTGATCCTGGACCATCAATATATAAATTCACTAATATTGATCCTGGACCATCAATATATCAATTCACTAATGTTGATCCTAGACCATCAATATATAAATTCACTAATGTTGATCCTCGACCATCAAGTAAATAAATTCACTAATGTTGATCCTTGACCATTAATATACAAATTCACTAATGTTGATCCTGGACCATCAATATACAAATTCACTAATGTTGATCCTGGACCATCAATATAAATTCACTGATGTTGATCCTGGACCATCAATATATAAATTCACTAATGTTGATCCTGGACCATCAATATAAATTCACTGATGTTGATCCTGGACCATCAATATATAAATTCACTAATGTTGATCCTGGACCATCAATATAAATTCACTAATGTTGATCCTGGACCATCAATATAAATTCACTAATGTTGATCCTGGACCATCAATATATCAATTCACTAATGTTGATCCTGGACCATCAAGTAATTAAATTCACTAATGTTGATCCTGGACCATCAAGTAATTAAATTCACTAATGTTGATCCTGGACCATCAATATATAAATTCACTACTGTTGATCCTGGACCATCAATATATAAATTCACTAATGTTGATCCTGGACCATCAATATATAAATTAACTACTGTTCATCCTGGACCATCAAGTAATTAAATTCACTAATGTTGATCCTGGACCATCAAGTAATTAAATTCACTAGTGTTGATCCTGGACCATCAATATATCAATTCACTAATGTTGATCCTGGACGATCAATATACAAGTTCACTAATGTTGATCCTGGACAATCAATACATCAATTCACTAATGTTGATCCTGGACCATCAATATACAAATTCACTAATGTTGATCCTGGACCATCAATATATAAATTCACTAATGTTGATCCTGGACCATCAATATATCAATTCACTAATGTTGATCCTGGACCATCAATATATAAATTCACTAATGTTGATCCTGGACCATCAAGTAATTAAATTCACTAATGTTGATCCTTGACCATCAATATACAAATTTACTAATGTTGATCCTGGACCATCAATATACAAATTCACTAATGTTGATCCTGGACCATCAATATATAAATTCACTAATGTTGATCCTGGACCATCAAGTAATTAAATTCACTAATGTTGATCCCGGACCATCAATGTAAATTCACTAATGTTGATCCTGGACCATCAATATATAAATTCACTAATGTTGATCCTGGACCATCAATATAAATTCACTAATGTTGATCCTGGACCATCAATATATCAATTCACTAATGTTGATCCTGGACCATCAAGTAATTAAATTCACTAATGTTGATCCTGGACCATCAATATATAAATTCACTACTGTTGATCCTGGACCATCAATATATAAATTCACTAATGTTGATCCTGGACCATCAATATATAAATTCACTTCTGTTGATCCTGGACCATCAAGTAATTAAATTCACTAGTGTTGATCCTGGACCATCAATATATCAATTCACTAATGTTGATCCTGGAAGATCAAGTAATTAAATTCAGTAATGTTGATCCTGGACCATCAATATACAAGTTCACTAATGTTGATCCTGGACCATCAATACCTCAATTCACTAATGTTGATCCTGGACCATCAATATATCAATTCACTAATGTTGATCCTGGACCATCAATATATAAATTCACTAATGTTGATCCTGGACCATCAATTTATAAATTCACTAATGTTGATCCTGGACCATCAATATATAAATTCACTAATATTGATCCTGGACCATCAATACATCAATTCACTAATGTTGATCCTGGACCATCAATATATCAATTCACTAATGTTGATCCTGGACCATCAAGTAATTAAATTCACTAATGTTGATCCTGGACCATCAATATATAAATTCACTAATGTTGATCCTGGACCATCAATACATCAATTCTCTAATGTTGATCCTGGACCATCAATATATCAATTCACTAATGTTGATCCTGGACCATCAATATAAATTCACTAACGTTGATCCTGGACCATCAATATAAATTCACTAATGTTGATCCTGGACCATCAATATATAAATTCACTAATGTTGATCCTGGACCATCAATATAAATTCACTAATGTTGTTCCTGGACCATCAATATAAATTCACTAATGTTGATCCTGGACCATCAAGTAATTAAATTCACTACTGTTGATCCTGGACCATCAATATATAAATTCACTAATGTTGATCCTGGACCATCAATATATAAATTCACTACTGTTGATCCTGGACCATCAATATATAAATTCACTAATGTTGATCCTGGACCATCAATATATAAGTTCACTACTGTTGATCCTGGACCATCAATATATAAATTCACTAATGTTGATCCTGGACCATCAAGTAATTAAATTCACTAATGTTGATCCTGGACGATCAAGTAATTAAATTCAGTAATGTTGATCCTGGACCATCAATATATAAATTCACTAATGTTGATCCTGGACCATCAATATATAAATTAACTAATGTTGATCCTGGACCATCAATATATAAATTCACTAATGTTGATCCTGGACCATCAATATATAATTTCACTAATGTTGATCCTGGACCATCAATACCTCAATTCACTAATGTTGATCCTGGACCATCAATATATCAATTCACGTATGTTGATCCTGGACCATCAATATATAAATT
The DNA here is from genome assembly GCF_052040795.2 of Danio rerio. Taxonomy (NCBI): domain Eukaryota; kingdom Metazoa; phylum Chordata; class Actinopteri; order Cypriniformes; family Danionidae; genus Danio; species Danio rerio. Next base: position 64,778,291 of record NC_141023.1, read on the forward strand.
CACTAATGTTGATCCTGGACCATATATATAAATTCAATAATGTTGATCCTGGACCATTAATATATCAATTCATAAATGTTGATCCTGGACCATCAATATATAAATTCACTAATATTGATCCTGGACCATCAAGTAATTAAATTCACTAATGTTGATCCTGGACCATCAAGTAATTAAATTCACTAATGTTGATCCTGGACCATCAATATATCAATTCACTAATGTTGATCCTGGACCATCAATTTATAAATTCACTAATGTTGATCCTGGACCATCAAGTAATTAAATTCACTAATGTTGATCCCGGACCATCATTATATCAATTCAATAATGTTGATCCTGGACCATCAATATATAAATTCACTAATGTTGATCCTGGACCATCAAGTAATTAAATTCACTAATGTTGATCCTTGACCATCAATATAGAAATTCACTAATGTTGATCCTGGACCATCAATATACAAATTCACTAATGTTGATCCTGGACCATCAATATATAAATTCACTAATGTTGATCCTGGACCATCAATATATAAATTCACTACTGTTGATCCTGGACCATCAAGATATAAATTCACTACTGTTGATCCTGGACCATCAATATATCAATTACCTAATGTTGATCTTGGTCCATCAAATTGATCAATTAACTAATGTTTATCCTGGACCATCAAGACCTCAATTCAATAATGTTGATCCTGGACCATCAATAGAAATTTACTAATGTTGATCCTGGACCATCAATATATAAATTTACTAATGTTGATCCTGGAAAATCAAGTAATTAAATTACCTGATGTTGATCCTGGACCATCAATATAAATTCACTATTGTTGATCCTGGACCATCAGTATATCAATTCACTAATGTTGATCCTGGACCATCAATATATAAATTCACTACTGTTGATCCTGGACCATCAAGTAATTAAATTCACTAATGTTGATCCTGGACCATCAATATTTAAATTCACTAATGTTGATCCTGGACCATCAATATAAATTCACTAATGTTGATTCTGGACCATCAATATAAATTCACTAATGTTGATCCTGGACCATCAATATATCAATTAACTAATGTTGATCCTGGACCATCAATATATGAATTCACTAATGTTGATCCTGGACCATCAATATATCAATTCACTAATGTTGATCCTGGACCATCAATATATAAATTCACTAATGTTGATCCTGGACCATCAATACCTCAATTCACTAATGTTGATCCTGGACCATCAATACCTCAATTCCCTAATGTTGATCCTGGACCATCAATACCTCAATTCCCTAATGTTGATCCTGGACCATCAATACCTCAATTCCCTAATGTTGATCCTGGACCATCAATATATAAAATAATTAATGTTGATCCTGGACCATCAATATATCAATTCACTAATGTTGATCCTGGACCATCAATATAAATTCACTAATGTTGATCCTGGACCATCAAGTAATTACATTCACTAATGTTGATCCTGGACCATCAATATATAAATTCACTAATGTTGATCCTGGACCATCAATATATAAATTTACTAATGTTGATCCTGGACCATCAATATCAATTCACTAATGTTGATCCTAGACCATCATTATATCAATTCACTAATGTTGATCCTGGACCATCAATATATAAATTCACTAATGTTGATCCTGGACCATCAATACATCAATTGACTAATGTTGATCCTGGACCATCAATATATAAATTCACTAATGTTGATCCTGGAGCATTAATATATAAATTCACCAATGTTGATCCTGGACCATCAATATATCAATTCACTAATGTTGATCCTGGACCATCAATATATAAATTCACTAATGTTGACCCTGGACCATCAATATAAATTCACTAATGTTGATCCTGGACCATCAATATATAATTTCACTACTGTTGATCCTGGACCATCAATATATAATTTCACTACTGTTGATCCTGGACCATCAAGTAATTAAATTCACTAATGTTGATCCTGGACCATCAATATATCAATTCACTAATGTTGATCCTGGACCATCAAGTAATTAAATTCACTAGTGTTGATCCTGGACCATCAATATATCAATTCACTAATGTTGATCCTGGACGATCAAGTAATTAAATTCAGTAATGTTGATCCTGGACCATCAATATATAAATTCACTAATGTTGATCCTGGACCATCAATATATAAATTAACTAATGTTGATCCTGGACCATCAATATATAATTTCACTAATGTTGATCCTGGACCATCAAGTAATTAAATTCACTAATGTTGATCCTGGACCATCAAGTAATTAAATTCACTAGTGTTGATCCTGGACCATCAATATATCAATTCACTAATGTTGATCCTGGACGATCAAGTAATTAAATTCAGTAATGTTGATCCTGGACCATCAATATACAAGTTCACTAATGTTGATCCTGGACAATCAATACATCAATTCACTAATGTTGATCCTGGACCATCAATATATAAATTCACTAATGTTGATCCTGGACCATCAATATATAAATTCACTAATGTTGATCCTGGACCATCAATATATAAATTCACTAATGTTGATCCTGGACCATCAATATATCAATTCACTAATGTTGATCCTGGACCATCAATATATAAATTCACTAATGTTGATCCTGGACCATCAATATATAAATTCACTAATGTTGATCCTGGACCATCAATATATAAATTCACTAATGTTGATCCTGGACCATCAATATAAATTCACTGATGTTGATCCTGGACCATCAATATATAAATTCACTAATGTTGATCCTGGACCATCAATATAAATTCACTAATGTTGATCCTGGACCATCAATATAAATTCACTAATGTTGATCCTGGACCATCAATATATCAATTCACTAATGTTGATCCTGGACCATCAAGTAATTAAATTCACTAATGTTGATCCTGGACCATCAATATATAAATTCACTAATGTTGATCCTGGACCATCAATATAAATTCACTAATGTTGATCCTGGACCATCAACATATAAATTCACTACTGTTGATCCTGGACCATCAAGTAATTAAATTCACTAGTGTTGATCCTGGACCATTAATATATCAATTCACTAATGTTGATCCTGGACGATCAAGTAATTAAATTCAGTAATGTTGATCCTGGACCATCAAGTAATTAAATTCACTAGTGTTGATCCTGGACCATCAATATACAAATTCACTAATGTTGATCCTGGACCATCAATACCTCAATTCACTAATGTTGATCCTGGACCATCAAGTAATTAAATTCACTAATGTTGATCCTGGACCATCAATATATCAGTTCACTAATGTTGATCCTGGACCATCAATATATCAATTACCTAATGTTGATCTTGGTCCATCAAATTGATCAATTAACTAATGTTTATCCTGGACCATCAAGACCTCAATTCACTAATGTTGATCCTGGACCATCAATATATAAATTCACTAATGTTGATCCTGGACCATCAATATATAAATTCACTAATGTTGATCCTGGACCATCAATATATAAATTCACTAATGTTGATCCTGGACCAATAATACATCAACTCATTAATGTTGATCCTGGACCATCAATATATAAATTCACTAATGTTTATCCTGGACCATCAATATATAAATTCACTAATGTTGATCCTGGACCATTAATATATCAATTCATTAATGTTGATCCTGGACCATCAATATATAAATTCACTAATATTGATCCTGGACCATCAATATATCAATTCACTAATGTCGATCCTGGACCATCAATATATAAATTCACTAATGTTGATCCTGGACCATCAAGTAATTAAATTCACTAATGTTGATCCCGGACCATCATTTTATCAATTCAATAATGTTGATCCTGGACCATCAATATATCAATTCACTAATGTTGATCCTGGACCATCAATATATAATTTCACTAATGTTGATCCTGGACCATCAAGTAATTAAATTCACTAATGTTGATCCTTGACCATCAATATACAAATTCTTTAATGTTGATCCTGGACCATCAATATACAAATTCACTAATGTTGATCCTGGACCATCAATATATAAATTCACTAATGTTGATCCTGGACCATCAAGTAATTAAATTCACTAATGTTGATCCTTGACCATCAATATACAAATTCACTAATGTTGATCCTGGACCATCAATATACAAATTCACTGATGTTGATCCTGGACCATCAATATATAAATTCACTAATGTTGATCCTGGACCATCAATATATCAATTAATAATGTTGATCCTGGACCATCAATATATAAATTCACTAATGTTGATCCTGGACCATCAATATATCAACTAATAATGTTGATCCTGGACCATCAATATACAAATTCACTAATGTTGATCCTGGACCATCAATATACAAATTCACTAATGTTGATCCTGGACCATCAATATACAAATTCACTAATGTTGATCCTGGACCATCAATATAAATTCACTAATGTTGATCCTGGACCATCAATGTAATTTCACTGATGTTGATCCTGGACCATCAAGTAATTAAATTCACTAATGTTGATCCTGGACCATCAATATATAAATTTACTACTGTTGATCCTGGACCATCAATATATAAATTCACTAATGTTGATCCTGGACCATCAATATATCAATTCACTAATGTTGATCCTGGACCATCAATATATAAATTCACTAATGTTGATCCTGGACCATCAATATATAAATTCACTAATGTTGATCCTGGAAGATCAAGTAATTAAATTCAGTAATGTTGATCCTGGACCATCAATATACAAGTTCACTAATGTTGATCCTGGACCATCAATACCTCAATTCACTAATGTTGATCCTGGACCATCAATATATCAATTCACTAATGTTGATCCTGGACCATCAATATATCAATTACCTAATGTTGATCTTGGTCCATCAAATTGATCAATTAACTAATGTTTATCCTGGACCATCAATATATAAATTCACTAATGTTGATCCTGGACCATCAATATATAAATTCACTAATGTTGATCCTGGACCATCAATATATAAATTCACTAATGTTGATCCTGGACCATTAATATATCAATTCATTAATGTTGATCCTGGACCATCAATATATAAATTCACTAATGTTGATCCTGGACCATCAATATATAAATTCACTAATGTTGATCCTGGACCATCAATATATAAATTCACTAATGTTGATCCTGGACCATCAATATATAAATTCACTAATGTTGATCCTGGACCATCAATATATCAATTCACTAATGTTGATCCTGGACCATCAAGTAATTAAATTCACTAATGTTGATCCTGGACCATCAATATATAAATTCACTAATGTTGATCCTGGACCATCAATACATCAATTCACTAATGTTGATCCTGGACCATCAATATATCAATTCACTAATGTTGATCCTGGACCATCATGTAATTAAATTCACTAATGTTGATCCTGGACCATCAATATATAAATTCACTACTGTTGATCCAGGACCATCAATATATAAATTCACTAATGTTGATCCTGGACCATCAATATATAAATTCACTAATGTTGATCCCGGACCATCAATACATCAATTCACTAATGTTGATCCTGGACCATCATTATACAAATTCACTAATGTTGATCCTGGACCATCAATATATAAATTCACTAATGTTGATCCTGGATCATCAAGTAATTAAATTCAGTAATGTTGATCCCGGACCATCAATATATAAATTCACTAATGTTGATCCTGGACCATCAATATATCAATTCACTAATGTTGATCCTGGACCATCAATATATAAATTCACTAATGTTGATCCTGGACCATCAAGTAATTAAATTCACTAATGTTGATCCTGGACCATCAAGTAATTAAATTCACTAATGTTGATCCTGGACCATCAATATATAAATTCACTAATGTTGATCCTGGACCATCAATACCTCAATTCACTAATTTTGATCCTGGACCATCAATATAAATTCACTAATGTTGATCCTAAACCATCAATATAAATTCACTAATGTTGATCCTGGACCATCAATATATAAATTCACTAATGTTGATCCTGGACCATCAATATATCAATTCACTAATGTTGATCCTGGACCATCAATATATCAATTCACTAATGTTGATCCTGGACCATCAATATATAAATTCACTACTGTTGATCCTGGACCATCAATAGATAAATTCACTAATGTTGATCCTGGACCATCAATATATAAATTCACTAATGTTGATCCTGGACCATCAATATTTAAATTCACTAATGTTGATCCTGGACCATCAATACATCAATTTCCTAATGTTGATCCTGGACCATCAATATATAAATTCACTAATGTTGATCCTGGACCATCAATATTTAAATTCACTAATGTTGATCCTGGACCATCAATACATCAATTTCCTAATGTTGATCCTGGACCATCAATACATCAATTTCCTAATGTTGATCCTGGACCATCAATATATCAATTCACTAATGTTGATCCTGGACCATCAATATACAAATTCACTAATGTTGATCCTGGACCATCAATATATAAATTCACTAATGTTGATCCTGGACCATCAAGTAATTAAATTCAGTAATGTTGATCCTGGACCATCAATATATAAATTCAGTAATGTTGATCCTGGACCATCAATACATCAATTTCCTAATGTTGATCCTGAACCAGCAAGTAATTAAATTCAGTAATGTATCAATATATCAATTCACTAATGTTGATCCTGGACCATCAAGTAATTAAATTCAGTAATGTTGATCCTGGACCATCAATATATAAATCCACTAATGTTGATCCTGGACCATCAATATATAAATTCACTAATGTTGATCCTGGACCATCAATATAAATTCACTAATGTTGATCCTGGACCATCAATATATAATTCACTAATGTTGATCCTGGACCATCAATACCTCAATTCACTAATGTTGATCCTGGACCATCAAGTAATTAAATTCACTAATGTTGATCCTGGACCATCAATATATAAATTCACTAATGTTGATCCTGGACCATCAATACATCAATTCACTAATGTTGATCCTGGACCATCAAAATATAAATTCACTAATGTTGATCCTGGACCATCAATATATAAATTCACTAATGTTGATTCCGGACCATCATTATATCAATTCAATAATGTTGATCCTGGACCATCAATACATCAATTCACTAATGTTGATCCTGGACCATCAAGTAATTAAACTCACTAATGTTGATCCTGGACTATCAATATAAAAATTCACTAATGTTGATAATGGACCATCAATATATAAATTTACTAATGTTGATAATGGACCATCAATACATCAATTCACTAATGTTAATCCTGGACCATCAATATATAAATTCACTAATGTTGATAATGGACCATCAATACATCAATTCACTAATGTTAATCCTGGACCATCAATATATAACTTCACTAATGTTGATCCTGGACCATCAATATATAAATTCACTAATGTTGATCCTGGACCATCAATATAAATTCACTAATGTTGATCCTGGACCATCAATATAAATTTACTAATGTTGATCCTGGACCATCAATATATAAATTCACTAATGTTGATCCTGGACCATCAAGATAAATTCACTAATGTTGATCCTGGACCATCAAGTAATTAAATTCACTAATGTTGATCCTGGACCATCAAGTAATTAAATTCACTAGTGTTGATCCTGGACCATCAATATATCAATTCACTAATGTTGATCCTGGACGATCAAGTAATTAAATTCAGTAATGTTGATCCTGGACCATCAAAATACAAATTCACTAGTGTTGATCCTCGACTATCAATATATAAATTCACTAATGTTGATCCTGGACCATCATTATATCAATTCACTAATGTTGATCCTGGACCATCAATTTACAAATTCACTAATGTTGATCCTGGACCATCAAGTAATTAAATTCACTAATGTTGATCCTGGACCATCAATATATAATTTCACTACTGTTGATCCTGGACCATCAATATATAAATTCACTAATATTGATCCTGGACCATCAAGTAATTAAATTCACTAATGTTGATCCTGGACCATCAATATATAATTTCACTACTGTTGATCCTGGACCATCAATATATAAATTCACTAATATTGATCCTGGACCATCAAGTAATTAAATTCACTAATGTTGATCCTGGACCATCAATATATAAATTCACTAATGTTGATCCTGGACCATCAATATATAAGTTCACTAATGTTGATCCTGGACCATCAAGTAATTAAATTCACTAGTGTTGATCCTGGACGATCAAGTAATTAAATTCAGTAATGTTGATCCTGGACCATCAATATACAAATTCACTAGTGTTGATCCTCGACTATCAATATATAAATTCACTAATGTTGATCCTGGACCATCAATATACAAATTCACTAATGTTGATCCTGGACCATCAATATATCAATTCACTAATGTTGATCCTGGACCATCAATACCTCAATTCACTAATGTTGATCCTGGACCATCAAGTAATTAAATTCACTAATGTTGATCCTGGACCATCAAAATATAAATTCACTAATGTTGATCCTGGACCATCAATATATAAATTCACTAATGTTGATCCTGGACCATCAAGTAATTAAATTCACTAATGTTGATCCCGGACCATCATTATATCAATTCAATAATGTTGATCCTGGACCATCAATATATCAATTCACTAATGTTGATCCTGGACCATCAAGTAATTAAACTCACTAATGTTGATCCTGGACCATCAATACATCAGTTCACTAATGTTGATCCTGGACCATCTATATATAAAATCACTAATGTTGATCCTGGACCATCAATATATAAATTCACTACTGTTGATCCTGGACCATCAATATATAAATTCACTAATGTTGATCCTGGACCATCAATACATCAATTCACTAATGTTGATCCTGGACCATCAATATATAAATTCACTAATGTTGATCCTGGACCATCAATATAAATTCACTAATGTTGATCCTGGACCATCAATATAAATTCACTAATGTTGATCCTGGAACATTAATATATAAATTCACTAATGTTGATCCTGGACCATCAATATAAATTCACTAATGTTGATCCTGGACCATCAATATATCAATTCACTAATGTTGATCCTGGACCATCAATATATCAATTCACTAATGTTGATCCTGGACCATCAAGTAATTAAATTCACTAATGTTGATCCTGGACCATCAATATATCATTTCACTAATGTTGATCCTGGACCATCAATATATAAATTCACTAATGTTGATCCTGGACCATCAATATATAAATTCACTAATGTTGATCCTGGACCATCAATATATAAATTACCTAATGTTGATCCTGGACCATCAATATATAAATTCACTAATGTTGATCCCGGACCATCATTATATCAATTCAATAATGTTGATCCTGGACCATCAATATATAAATTCACTAATGTTGATCCTGGACCATCAAGTAATTAAATTCACTAATGTTGATCCTGGACCATCAATATATCAATTCACTAATGTTGATCCTGGACCATCAATTTATAAATTCACTAATGTTGATCCTGGACCATCAATATAGAAATTCACTAATGTTGATCCTGGACCATCAATATATAAATTCACTAATGTTGATCCTGGACCATCAATACCTCAATTCACTAATGTTGATCCTGGACCATCAATATAAATTCACTAATGTTGGTCCTGGACCATCAATATATAAATTCATTAATGTTAATCCTGGACCATCAATATATAAATTCACTAATGTTGATCCTGGACCATCAATATATAAATTCACTAATGTTGATCCTGGACCATCAATATATAAATTCACTAATGTTGATCCTGGACCATTAATATATCAATTCACTAATGTTGATCCTGGACCATCAATATATAAATTCACTAATGTTGATCCTGGGCCATCAATATATAAATTCACTAATGTTGATCCTGGGCCATCAATATATAAGTTCACTAACGTTGATCCTGGACCATCAATATATCAATTCACTAATGTTGATCCTGGGCCATCAATATATAAGTTCACTAATGTTGATCCTGGACCATCAATATATCAATTCACTAATGTTGATCCTGGACCATCAATATATAAATTCACTAATGTTGATCCTGGACCATCAATACATCAATTCACTAATGTTGATCCTGGACCATCAATATACAAATTCACTAATGTTGATCCTGGACCATCAATATATAAATTCACTAATGTTGATCCTTGACCATCAATATACAAATTCACTAATGTTGATCCTGGACCATCAATATATCAGTTCACTAATGTTGATCCTGGATCATCAAGTAATTAAATTCAGTAATGTTGATCCTGGACCATCAATATATAAATTCACTAATGTTGATCCTGGACCATCAATACCTCAATTCACTAATTTTGATCCTGGACCATCAATATATAAATTCACTAATGTTGATCCTGGACCATCAATATATAAATTCACTAATGTTGATCTTGGACCATCAAGTAATTAAATTCACTAATGTTGATCCTTGACCATCAATATAAATTCACTAATGTTGGTCCTGGACCATGAATATATCAATTAACTAATGTTTATCCTAGACCATCAATATATAAATTCACTAATGTTGATCCTGGACCATCAATATATAAATTCACTAATGTTGATCCTGGACCATCAATATATAAATTCACTAATGTTGATCCTGGACCATCAATATATCAATTCACTAATGTTGATCCTGGACCATCAATATACAAATTCACTAATGTTGATCCTGGACCATCAATATACAAATTCACTAATGTTGATCCTGGACAATCAATATATCAGTTCACTAATGTTGATCCTGGATCATCAAGTAATTAAATTCAGTATTGTTGATCCCGGACCATCAATATATAAATTTACTAATGTTGATCCTGGACCATCAATATATAAATTCACTAATGTTGATCCTGGACCATCAATATATAAATTCACTAATGTTGATCCTGGACCATCAATATATAAATTCACTAATGTTGATCCTGGACCATCAATATATAAATTCACTAATGTTGATCCTGGACCATCAATATATAAATTCCCTAATGTTGATGCTGGACCATTAATATATCAATTCATTAATGTTGATCCTGGACCATCAATATATAAATTCACTAATATTGATCCTGGACCATCAAGTAATTAAATTCACTAATGTTGATCCTGGACCATCAATATATCAATTCACTAATGTTGATCCTGGACCATCAAGTAATTAAATTCACTAATGTTGATCCCGGACCATCATTATATCAATTCAATAATGTTGATCCTGGACCATCAATATATAAATTCACTAATGTTGATCCTGGACCATCAAGTAATTAAATTCACTAATGTTGATCCTGGACCATCAATTTATAAATTCACTAATGTTGATCCTGGACCATCAAGTAATTAAATTCACTAATGTTGATCCTTGACCATCAATATATAAATCCACTAATGTTGATCCTGGACCATCAATATAGAAATTCACTAATGTTGATCCTGGACCATCAATATATAAATTCTCTAATGTTGATCCTGGACCATCAAGTAATTAAATTCACTAATGTTGATCCTGGACCATCAAGTAATTAAATTCACTAATGTTGATCCTGGACCATCAATATATCAATTCACTAATGTTGATCCTGGACCATAATATATAAATTCACTAATGTTGATCCTGGACCATCAAGTAATTAAATTCACTAATGTTGATCCTGGACCATCAATGTAGAAATTCACTAATGTTGATCCTGGACCATCAATATATAAATTCACTAATGTTGATCCTCGACCATCAATACCTCAATTCACTAATGTTGATCCTGGACCATCAATATAAATTCACTAATGTTGGTCCTGGACCATCAATATATAAATTCATTAATGTTGATCCTGGACCATCAATATATAAATTCACTAATGTTGATCCTGGACCATCAATATATAAATTCACTAATGTTGATCCTGGACCATCAAGTAATTAAATTCACTAATGTTGATCCTGGACCATCAATATATCAATTCACTAATGTTGATCCTGGGCCATCAATATAAAAATTCACTAATGTTGATCCTGGACCATCAATACATCAATTCACTAATGTTGATCCTGGACCATCAATATATCAATTCACTAATGTTGATCCTGGACCATCAATATACAAATTCACTAATGTTGATCCTGGACCATCAATATATCAATTCACTAATGTTGATCCTGGACCATCAATATATCAATTCACTAATGTTGATCCTGGACCATCAATATACAAATTCACTAATGTTGATCCTGGACCATCAATATATCAATTCACTAATGTTGATCCTGGACCATCAATATACAAATTCACTAATGTTGATCCTGGACCATCAATATATCAATTCACTAATGTTGATCCTGGACCATCAATATATAAATTCACTAATGTTGATCCTGGACCATCAATATATAAATTCACTAATGTTGATCCTGGACCATCAAGTAATTAAATTCACTAATGTTGATCCTGGACCATCAATATAAATTCACTAATGTTGATCCTGGACCATCAATATATAAATTCACTAATGTTGATCCTGGACCATCAATATATCAATTCACTAATGTTGATCCTGGACCATCAAGTAATTAAATTCAGTAATGTTGATCCTGGACCATCAATATATAAATTTACTAATGTTGATCCTGGACCATCAATATATAAATCCACTAATGTTGATCCTGGACCATCAATATATAAATTCACTAATGTTGATCCTGGACCATCATTATATCAATTCACTAATGTTGATCCTGGACCATCAATATATCAATTCACTAATGTTGATCCTGGACCATCAAGTAATTAAATTCAGTAATGTTGATCCTGGACCATCAATATATCAATTCACTAATGTTGGTCCTGGACCATCAATATACAAATTCACTAATGTTGATCCTGGACCATCAATATATCAATTCACTAATGTTGATCCTGGACCATCAATATACAAATTCACTATTGTTGATCCTGGACCATCAATATATCAATTCACTAATGTTGATCCTGGACCATCAATATACAAATTCACTAATGTTGATCGTGGACCATCAATATATCAATTCACTAATGTTGATCCTGGACCATTAATATATCAATTCATTAATGTTGATCCTGGACCATCAATACCTCAATTCACTAATGTTGATCCTGGACCATCAAGTAATTAAATTCACTAATGTTGATCCTGGACCATCAATATATCAATTCACTAATGTTGATCCTGGACCATCAATATATAAATTCACTAATGTTGATCCTGGACCATCAATATATCAATTCACTAATGTTGATCCTGGACCATCAAGTAATTAAATTCAGTAATGTTGATCCTGGACCATCAATATATAAATTTACTAATGTTGATCCTGGACCATCAATATATAAATTCACTAATGTTGATCCTGGACCATCAAATTGATCAATTTACTAATGTTGATCCTGGACCATCAATATATAAATTCACTAATGTTGATCCTGGACCATCAATATAAATTCACTAATGTTGATCCTGGACCATCAATATATCAATTCACTAATGTTGATCCTGGACCATCAATATATCAATTCACTAATGTTGATCCTGGACCATCAATATATCAATTCACTAATGTTGATCCTGGACCATCAATATATCAATTCACTAATGTTGATCCTGGACCATCAATATACAAATTCACTAATGTTGATCCTGGACCATCAATATACAAATTCACTAATGTTGATCCTGGACCATCAATATATCAATTCACTAATGTTGATCCTGGACCATCAATATATCAATTCACTAATGTTGATCCTGGACCATCAATATACAAATTCACTAATGTTGATCCTGGACCATCAATATATCAATTCACTAATGTTGATCCTGGACCATCAATATATCAATTCACTAATGTTGATCCTGGACCATCAATATACAAATTCACTATTGTTGATCCTGGACCATTAATATATCAATTCATTAATGTTGATCCTGGACCATCAATACCTCAATTCACTAATGTTGATCCTGGACCATCAAGTAATTAAATTCACTAATGTTGATCCTGGACCATCAATACATCAATTCACTAATGTTGATCCTGGACCATCAAAATATAAATTCACTAATGTTGATCCTGGACCATCAATATATAAATTCACTAATGTTGATCCTGGACCATCAATATATAAATTCACTGATGTTGATCCTGGACCATCAATATATAAATTCACTAATGTTGATCCTGGACCATCAATATAAATTCACTAATGTTGATCCTGGACCATCAATATATCAATTCACTAATGTTGATCCTGGACCATCAAGTAATTAAATTCACTAATGTTGATCCTGGACCATCAATATATCAATTCACTAATGTTGATCCTGGACCATCAAGTAATTAAATTCACTAATGTTGATCCCGGACCATCATTATATCAATTCAATAATGTTGATCCTGGACCATCAATATATAAATTCACTAATGTTGATCCTGGACCATCAAGTAATTAAATTCACTAATGTTGATCCTGGACCATCAATATATCAATTCACTAATGTTGATCCTGGACCATCAATTTATAAATTCACTAATGTTGATCCTGGACCATCAAGTAATTAAATTCACTAATGTTGATCCTTGACCATCAATATAGAAATTCACTAATGTTGATCCTGGACCATCAATATAGAAATTCACTAATGTTGATCCTGGACCATCAATATATAAATTCTCTATAGTTGATCCTGGACCATCAAGTAATTAAATTCACTAATGTTGATCCTGGACCATCAAGTAATTAAATTCACTAATGTTGATCCTGGACCATCAATGTAGAAATTCACTAATGTTGATCCTGGACCATCAATATATAAATTCACTAATGTTGATCCTCGACCATCAATACCTCAATTCACTAATGTTGATCCTGGACCATCAATATAAATTCACTAATGTTGGTCCTGGACCATCAATATATAAATTCATTAATGTTGATCCTGGACCATCAATATATAAATTCACTAATGTTGATCCTGGACCATCAATATATAAATTCACTAATGTTGATCCTGGACCATCAAGTAATTAAATTCACTAATGTTGATCCTGGACCATCAATATATCAATTCACTAATGTTGATCCTGGGCCATCAATATATAAATTCACTAATGTTGATCCTGGACCATCAATATATAAATTCACTAATGTTGATCCTGGGCCATCAATATATAAGTTCACTAATGTTGATCCTGGACCATCAATATATCAATTCACTAATGTTGATCCTGGGCCATCAATATAAAAATTCACTAATGTTGATCCTGGACCATCAATACATCAATTCACTAATGTTGATCCTGGACCATCAATATACAAATTCACTAATGTTGATCCTGGACCATCAATATATAAATTCACTAATGTTGATCCTTGACCATCAATATACAAATTCACTAATGTTGATCCTGGACCATCAATATATCAGTTCACTAATGTTGATCCTGGATCATCAAGTAATTAAATTCAGTAATGTTGATCCTGGACCATCAATATATAAATTCACTAATGTTGATCCTGGACCATAAATATATAAATCCACTAATGTTGATCCTGGACCATCAATATATAAATCCACTAATGTTGATCCTGGACCATCAATATATAAATTCACTAATGTTGATCCTGGACCATCAATATATCAATTCACTAATGTTGATCCTGGACCATCAATATACAAATTCACTAATGTTGATCCTGGACCATCAATATATCAGTTCACTAATGTTGATCCTGGACCATCAATATATAAATTCTCTAATGTTGATCCTGGACCATCAAGTAATTAAATTCACTAATGTTGATCCTGGACCATCAAGTAATTAAATTCACTAATGTTGATCCTGGACCATCAATATATCAATTCACTAATGTTGATCCTCGACCATCAATACCTCAATTCACTAATGTTGATCCTGGACCATCAATATAAATTCACTAATGTTGGTCCTGGACCATCAATATATAAATTCACTAATGTTGATCCTCGACCATCAATACCTCAATTCACTAATGTTGATCCTGGACCATCAATATAAATTCACTAATGTTGGTCCTGGACCATCAATATATAAATTCATTAATGTTGATCCTGGACCATCAATATATAAATTCACTAATGTTGATCCTGGACCATCAATATATAAATTCACTAATGTTGATCCTGGACCATCAAGTAATTAAATTCACTAATGTTGATCCTGGACCATCAATATATCAATTCACTAATGTTGATCCTGGGCCATCAATATATAAATTCACTAATGTTGATCCTGGACCATCAATATATAAATTCACTAATGTTGATCCTGGGCCATCAATATATAAGTTCACTAATGTTGATCCTGGACCATCAATATATCAATTCACTAATGTTGATCCTGGGCCATCAATATAAAAATTCACTAATGTTGATCCTGGACCATCAATACATCAATTCACTAATGTTGATCCTGGACCATCAATATACAAATTCACTAATGTTGATCCTGGACCATCAATATATAAATTCACTAATGTTGATCCTTGACCATCAATATACAAATTCACTAATGTTGATCCTGGACCATCAATATATCAGTTCACTAATGTTGATCCTGGATCATCAAGTAATTAAATTCAGTAATGTTGATCCTGGACCATCAATATATAAATTCACTAATGTTGATCCTGGACCATCAATATATAAATCCACTAATGTTGATCCTGGACCATCAATATATAAATTCACTAATGTTGATCCTGGACCATCAATATATAAATTCACTAATGTTGATCCTGGACCATCAATATACAAATTCACTAATGTTGATCCTGGACCATCAATATATCAGTTCACTAATGTTGATCCTGGATCATCAAGTAATTAAATTCACTAATGTTGATCCTGGACCATCAATACCTCAATTCACTAATTTTGATCCTGGACCATCAATATATAAATTCACTAATGTTGATCCTGGACCATCAAGTAATTAAATTCACTAATGTTGATCCTGGTCCATCAATACATCAATTGACTAATGTTGATCATGGACCATCAATATAAATTCACTAATGTTGGTCCTGGACCATCAATATATCAATTAACTAATGTTTATCCTAGACCATCAATATATAAATTCACTAATGTTGATCCTGGACCATCAAGTAATTAAATTCACTAATGTTGATCCTGGACCATCAATATATAAATTCACTAATGTTGATCCTGGACCATCAATATATCAATTCACTAATGTTGATCCTGGACCATCAATATACAAATTCACTAATGTTGATCCTGGACCATCAATATACAAATTCACTAATGTTGATCCTGGACCATCAATATATCAGTTCACTAATGTTGATCCTGGACCATCAATATATCAGTTCACTAATGTTGATCCTGGATCATCAAGTAATTAAATTCAGTATTGTTGATCCCGGACCATCAATATATAAATTCACTAATGTTGATCCTGGACCATCAATACCTCAATTCATTAATTTTGATCCTGGACCATCAATATATCAGTTCACTAATGTTGATCCTGGACCATCAATATATCAGTTCACTAATGTTGATCCTGGATCATCAAGTAATTAAATTCAGTATTGTTGATCCCGGACCATCAATATATAAATTCACTAATGTTGATCCTGGACCATCAATACCTCAATTCATTAATTTTGATCCTGGACCATCAATATATAAATTCACTAATGTTGATCCTGGACCATCAAGTCATTAAATTCACTAATGTTGATCCTTGACCATCAATATACAAATTCACTAATGTTGATCCTGGACCATCAATATATCAGTTCACTAATGTTGATCCTGGATCATCAAGTAATTAAATTCAGTAATGTTGATCCTGGACCATCAATATATAAATTCACTAATGTTGATCCTGGACCATCAATACCTCAATTCACTAATTTTGATCCTGGACCATCAATATATAAATTCACTAATGTTGATCCTGGTCCATCAATACATCAATTGACTAATGTTGATCCTGGACCATCAATATAAATTCACTAATGTTGGTCCTGGACCATCAATATATCAATTAACTAATGTTTATCCTAGACCATCAATATATAAATTCACTAATGTTGATCCTGGACCATCAAGTAATTAAATTCACTAATGTTGATCCTGGACCATCAATATATAAATTCACTAATGTTGATCCTGGACCATCAATATATCAATTCACTAATGTTGATCCTGGACCATCAATATACAAATTCACTAATGTTGATCCTGGACCATCAATATATCAGTTCACTAATGTTGATCCTGGATCATCAAGTAATTAAATTCAGTATTGTTGATCCCGGACCATCAATATATAAATTCACTAATGTTGATCCTGGACCATCAATATATAAATTCACTAATGTTGATCCTGGACCATCAATATATAAATTCACTAATGTTGATCCTGGACCATCAATATATAAATTCACTAATGTTGATCCTGGACCATCAAGTCATTAAATTCAGTAATGTTGATCCTGGACCATCAAATTGATCAATTTACTAATGTTGATCCTGGACCATCAATATAAATTCACTAATGTTGATCCTGGACCATCAATATATAAATTCACTAATGTTGATCCTGGACCATCAAGTAATTAAATTCACTGATGTTGATCCTGGACCATCAATATATAAATTCACTAATGTTGATCCTGGACCATCAAGTAATTAAATTCACTAATGTTGATCCTGAACCATCAATATATCAATTCACTAATGTTGATCCTGGACCATCAATATATCAATGACCTAATGTTGATCCTGGACCATCAATATATGAACACAGCGATTTTTGTTGGATTTGTAAAAAATTAAATCTGCAAGCACACTTTCCTCCAGTTTCGTATTTCGCTGTCCTCAGAAATGCAGACCTGGGTATAGATCCACTGTGAGCCTCGCCCCTGTTTGTCCTCAATACGCCAATCTGTGCGTTGTGATCCAGTAATGCAATACCCAGTTTAACCACTGGGTGACAAACTTACATACTGCACCTTTAATTTTCACATAATATTTCTCAAAACAATCTAATAGTTATTGCTTGTCTAGAACAAACAATACTTCCTGATTTAAACATTTTTTTAAAAAAATTACTATATTATATTTAAAAACATAACTAAAGCTCTAAGAAAAGCATTTTTGTTTGGAGTGTAAGCTTTATTAAAAATGTTTTAAAAGAAGTATAACAAGTTATAACACTCATTCTAAGCATGTATTTAGTTTAAATATCTTAAAACTGGTTTGTTTCTTACTTTATAAACTTTATGCTTTGTTTATTCCATGTGGAAAAGTGTGCTTTCTGTGATTTTATAGCGTCACATCGTTGCATCGCATGTTAGAAAAAGACCAATATCTATTATAAGAATTAAGACTGAAACTCGAAGGAATTTTTGCAGAGCAAGACAAAAACCTCTTGCACCTGCTTTGATATCGACCGCTGCCTGTAATCAAATGAGACCTTTTCCTCCACCAGAGCCGTATGGGATGGAGACATTTGTTACAGTGCTGTTCCCACTCCAGCCATAGGTCAGACGTGTCATTACATTTCATTAGTTCTGACCGTATAAAAGATCAAAGGTGAGCGAAATAAGCTCCCGTTGGCCGATCTCTTCTTCTGGAATTCACAGATAAGCAGCCACACCGACATATAAAGACTGCAGGTTTGAAGCACAACGCAGTTTAAGTTTTTTTTTTTTTTTTTTTTTGTATTACTGCTTTAAGAACTGAATAAAGAACAAAACAAATACAAGAATACAATAGTCAGGGATGTACAGAAAATAAAATATAAATCAAAGTATGAAAACATATATCAGACCCTCTAGTTATTCATAATTTTTTTGTGATTTTTTTGGACAATTGTGATTTTTTTTGGGACAATTTTATGATGTAAAAAATATATAAATATGAAAAATTATATATAGGGAAACATTTTCTCTCATTAACTGCAGGGAAAGAGTTCATTTATTGGAATCATTTACTAATTTGACGCACATCATATTACCAGCCATTCACGTAAAGCACCATTAATGCCCTTCAATTCCGTTACAGTCATCTTTGAACCTATCACCATCATTTTAAGCTGCTTGGTTTTCTTTGTGTTCCTTTGCTCCGTTTGTTAGATGTTTCCTACTTTCTTTTGCAGTCTGAAGCATGCAAAAAAAAAATGTTCAATTCGAGCCACAGGATGTCTAATCCAATCTTTTAACTTCACATGTAAATAGCTCGCTCTTCATGCTTACTGCACAGGTTGCTTAACAATCTCATGTTGATGTTTTATAGGATTATTCTTTGTTTTGTTTTTTGGGATTTATTTTGTATTTAAATTAAGAATTGGATCTTAAAAATTTGCGACTTTTTGTTGATTTTGCGTTGGATTCAGCGATCGCGCAATCGGGAAAAACTAGGGGGTCTGATATGTAGGCATGTTAAGCAAGTTGAGTAGGGCCTGCGAAATTACAAAATAAAAATAAATATAAAAAAAACATTTTAAAATTACTGTCTTTAAATTATGTAAAACACTTTTCCTAGCTCAAAAAAAAAACAAAAAAACATGAAGAATAAAAAACATGTATGCATGTTAAATAAGGAAAAAAAGGGCTTGTGGAATTACCAAATTTTGAAGTTTAGTTTTTTTTTTTTTTTTAATTAGTACTGCCCTAATGTTGTTTATATAATCATCAAAATTCAGCTAAAAAACAAAAAGGTTTCTGCTTAGTAAATCTGATGCATTGTTAGCAGTTTTGTAAAATACATTTTACTGTAATCTGAACTGTTTACTGTATGACTGTTATGCAGTATGCTACTGTATTTAAAACTTTTATAATGGATCCTAATGGAACTATAAAAAATGTATTTTTTATTTACTGTGATTTGAAATACAGTAAAAAAAAACATACAGTAAGATAAATTCTAGTGTACATATAAATACAGTATTTATGCTGCAAGTTTGATTTACAGTATATTACGCGCAAACTACTACCAGTAAATTCCGATAAACACTACAAACTTTACACTAACTTTACTGACTTTACTTTTTTTATCGACTAAATACTAATAATTAATAATGGGACGTCCCCTATTAACTTAATAATTTATAAGCTTCCTTTCAATGTTTTTTAGTCAAAGAATACAAAAATAATGTGTCGATATTTTAAAAGAGAAGTCATAGTTTGTTATTTATAAATGCCACGACATCACACCATATTTTATTTGAGAATTGACAGTTCAAACTGGTAAAAAAATAATTTAGTCTTGTTTTTTTAAAAATAATATGTCAAAATTAAGAGAAGTTTATTAACAAATTTCAAGAGAAGCACATGCTTATGATTGATCACAGCTGGTCCCGCATTAACTAGTGCATGATTCACCAATCAGATTCCTCATTCCCTATTTTCAACCCTACTCCTTCACCATTCCCTTTATAGGGTGGCACGGTGGTCCAGTGGTTAGCTCTGTTACCTCATAGGATCTTATGAGCTCAGGGCTCTCTCCTGGAACAGCGTGCCAAACTTGCTTTATAATCAGTAATCAGCTAAGTGTGAACTCTTGAAGTAATATTTGGTGAACTAAATTTTACATATTATTTCTGAAAACAGGACTATATTTTTGTGTCTAGAAAAAGCTTCTTGATTTATGATTTTTTTTAATATATATGGACTAAAAACAAGACAAAAACACCTTTTTATTATTATTATTATTAATTTTTTTTTTTTGCTGTGTGACAAACAGTTTTGATCTACAGTCTGTCCTGTCTAAACTTGAAGAAAAAAAGAGTAGAGGGGCAGAATTGATGTACAGTTTTAAAAGAGGAAAAAAAGCCGTTTTATCAATGACGCTGTGAACACAATGACGTGTTGCTGTGTGGCTCTTGTAGATGACAGAGATTACGTCAAACCTCTGCGAAACATAAATCTAGCCCGCGGCTCACAGCAGTGAATGATCACTTGGGGTTTTTTTATGCATATTAAAAAGCATACAGCGAGGGCTTGTAAGCCTCTTGGCATTTGCCTGTCGTCTGTGGATTATAGCACAAACTGTTAGCTGTTAGCAGACGGATTAGCTTTAAATATGATAAATGGGAGAATGTTCCTCTTTGCATATTGACAGCGAATCCAGGAACATTTAGCTTATTCCTGGAGATTTTGCTTTTTGCGTGACGCTCCACTGTACACGCACACAAATCTATGCAGACGAGATGATAACATCTTGTGTAGTGCGAGTGCCTGAAGCTAAATTATTGAGCTGAAACTGTAGAATAATTAATGATTAATGTTTTATGTTACTTTATCTTATTTTAATAAGTTACGCAGGTATTAAATTTTTTAAGCTATACAAAGTTTAACTTAATAATTAATTAACTCATTTTAATTTGTTTTTATGTGTTTTTAATAATTTTTATTGTCTGCATTTTATGTTCCTAAACTTGTCTTTTTTATTCCTGTTTATGTAAAGCACTTTGAATTGCCACTGTGTATGAAATGTGCTATATAAATAAACTTGCCTTGCCTTGCCTTGCCTTAATATTTAATATATATAGATAACTAAAAAATGTAGTTTGATTTAACTAAAAAAATAAGTTTACGGTGCAATATAAATGATGGATTAAGTACTAAAGAGTGTAGCAACTTTGTTTTTGAACTGATTAGGGTCTAGCTGCATAAATATTGACCTTATTCTCCGCAGACGATTTGAATCTTTTTGGAACGAGAACTCCGGTCTCATTCACTTCCATTCATTTTTAGACATTAAAAACGGCTCGTTTCGCTGTTTGATGTTGCAAACTGATATTTCCTTGTTGTATTATTCTACTTGGTCTGTATAGTCATGCAAACATTTGTTAATGTAGTTAACAAATGTAAGTAGCAAGTAGTTTGACCGTTTTTTGCCGTTTATTATTCCTTGTCATTTCTCCCATAGGCGACTGAAACGGAAGTTCTAAGACAATCGCGAAAACAGGCGCACTTCCGCATTTTAGAATAAGGTCAATAGACACTATATTTGTTACGATCACCAGCGATCAAACCACCAGAGGTCGCTGGTAAGCACTCACACACACATAGGACTACAAATCTGCTTCTAAATGGACTACATATTCAGTCATGCCACACACACAGACACACCTACTCCAAGTCTCCACTAATTAGACTCCCACAGCTGATGCTGCTTCTAGAATGATTACTGCACTACTTAAACAGCACAGACACACTCACTGTTGCTGAGTCTTGTTATCTGTCACAGTGACTTTACAACGCGTTATCTTTGTCTGACTTTGCCGTGTTTTGATCCTTGCCTTGCTTGTTTATTTAATTCTGTTTGCTGCCTGCCTATGACCATCTGCCTGTTAATTTGACTTCAATTCTGGACTGCCCTCATATGTCTGTTTGCTCCTGTATTGACGGCTAGTGGTGGGCAAAGCGAGGCTTCGTGAAACACTGAAACTATCGAAGCAAATGTGTCGAAGCTTCGAAACGTTTAGAAACATCACTCTACGGCGACACCTAGTGGTCATTTTAATTGTATTTCACTGAAACAGCTTCAGCAAAGAACAGTTGAGCAAATTACGGTATGAAACCCCACTTTGTAGCCCCGAATCTGCAAGTGGTATAGACGAGTGGTTAGAGTCCGTGACCACCATGCGGGAATAATGGGTTAGAATCCATACTGAAATAATTATTTTGAAATGCTTTAATAGCAGTTGGTAATGCTTTGTTATTGTATCGTTTTGTTTCAACATTGCTCTGACATACGAATAAACACCTTGTAAATAAATTTGTATTGTTTTGTTCATAAAACAGGGTTGTTACTAGATCAGATACAGTCGTGGCCAGAAGTTAACAATAATTATTTATATTATTAATTAAATTTCCCATTGTATTTTATTAACGTCTATCCAAAACCTAAACCCATCACAGTACTGTAAAAATATGAATTATTGTTTTACAGTGTTACAAAAATGATGCTAAATCGATGGCATATCCGTAGCTGTATCCTATCTAGACTACACCATAAAACAGTAACA